>NW_027513322.1:0-222243 GCF_048772815.1 Callospermophilus lateralis | reverse complement strand
AGAGTTCCAAATTCATCTATATATATATAGGAAGAGAACAGAGAGAAACCTAAATATAAAAACTGCTACTGTACACGAACGCTTCAACCTAGAAGAACAAAATTTGGTGAGCCAGGTGGGATTTGTGTACTGATCATTACCACCAAGTATCAACAAGATTGTGTGAAAAAATATTTGCTGGTATTTCGGAAACTCGTTATTTCTTAGAAGCTTGGCAAACCATCCCAATGAAAGTGCTTTCCACAGTCTGTGCCTAGGGCTACGTTAAGAGGAAACAAACCATAGAGACAAAACTGAGAACTCCTTTATTTTGTCATGTTTCAAAGAGCTACTACGAACCATGTTGGATTTAGAGTTCCAAATTCATCTATCTATATAGGAGAGAACAGAGGGAAACCTTAATATAAAAACTGCTACTGTAGAGGAATGCTTCAACCTAGAAGAACAAAATTTGGTGAGCCAAGTGGGATTTGTGTACTGATCATTACCACCAAGATCATCAAGATTGGGTGAAAAAATATTTGCTGGTATTTCGAAAACTCGTGATTTCTTAGAAGCTTGGCAACCCCTCTCAATGAAAGTGCTTTTCCACAGTCTGAGCCTAGGGCTACTTGAAGAGGAAACAAACAATAGAGACAAATCTGAGAACTCCTTTATTTTGTCAAGTTTCAAAGAGCTACTACAAACCATGTTGGATTTAGAGTTAAAATTCATCTAACTATATAGGAGAGAACAGAGAGAAACCTAAATATAAAAACTTCTACTGTAGACGAACGCTTCAACCTAGAAGAACAAAATTTGGTGAGCCAAGTGGGATTTGTGTACTGATCATTACCACCAAGTATCAAAAGGTTGTGTGAAAAAATATTTGCTGGTATATCGGAAACTCGGTATTTCTTGGAAGCTTGGCAACCCCTCTCAATGAAAGTGCTTTTCCACAGTCTGTGCCTAGGGCTACTTGAAGAGGAAAAAAACCATAGAGACAAATCTGAGAACTCCTTTATTTTGTCATGTTTCAAAGAGCTACTACAAACCATGTTGGATTTAGAGTTCCAAATTCATCTATCTATATAGGAGAGAACAGAGGGAAACCTAAATATAAAAACTGCTACTGTAGACGAACGCTTCAACCTAGAAGAACAAAATTTGGTGAGCCAAGTGGGATTTGTGTACTGATCATTACCACCAAGTATCATCAAGATTGGGTGAAAAAATATTTGCTGGTATATCGGAAACTCGGTATTTCGTAGATGCTTGGCAACCCCTCTCAATGAAAGTGCTTTCCACAGTCTGTGCCTAGGGCTACTTGAAGAGGAAACAAACCATAGAGACAAAACTGAGAACTCCTTTATTTTGTCAAGTTTCAAAGAGCTACTACAAACCATGTTGGATTTAGAGTTCCAAATTCATCTATCTATATGGGAGAGAACAGAGGGAAACCTAAATATAAAAATTGCTACTGTAGACGAACGCTTCAACCTAGAAGAACAAAATTTGGTGAGCCAAGTGGGATTTGTGTACTGATCATTACCACCAAGTATCAACAAGATTGTGTGAAAAAATATTTGCTTGTATTTCGGAAACTCGTTATTTCTTAGAAGCTTGGCAAACCATCCCAATGAAAGTGCTTTCCACAGTCTGTGCCTAGGGCTACGTTAAGAGAAATCAAACCATAGAGACAAAACTGAGAACTCCTTTATTTTTTCAAGTTTCAAAGAGCTACTACAAACCATGTTGGATTTAGAGTTCCAAATTCATCTATCTATATAGGAGAGAACAGAGGGAAACCTTAATATAAAAACTGCTACTGTAGACAAATGCTTCAACCTAGAAGAACAAATTTGGTGAGCCAAGTGGGATTTGTGTACTGATCATTACCACGAAGTATCATCAAGATTGGGTGAAAAAATATTTGCTGGTATTTCGGAAACTCGTTATTTCTTAGAAGCTTGGCAACCCCTCTCAATGAAAGTGCTTTTCCACAGTCTGTGCCTAGGGCTACTTGAAGAGGAAACAAACCATAGAGACAAATCTGAGAACTCCTTTATTTTGTCAAGTTTCAAAGAGCTACTACAAACCATGTTTGATTTAGAGTTCCAAATTCATCTATCTATATATGAGAGAACAGAGGGAAACCTAAATATAAAAAACTGCTACTGTAGACGAACGCTTCAACCTAGAAGAACAAAATTTGGTAAGCCAAGTGGGATTTGTGTACTGATCATTACCACCAAGTATCATCAAGATTGGGTGAAAAAATAATTGCTGGTATTTCGGAAACTCGTTATTTCTTAGAAGCTTGGCAACCCCTCTCAATGAAAGTGCTTTTCCACAGTCTGTGCCTAGGGCTACTTGAAGAGGAAACAAACCAAAGAGACAAATCTGAGAACTTCTTTATTTTGTCAAGTTTCACGAGCTACTACAAACCATGTTGGATTTAGATTTCCAAATTCATCTATCTATATAGGAGAGAACAGAGAGAAACCTAAATATAAAAACTGTACTGTAGACGAACGTTTCAACCTAGAAGAACAAAATTTGGTGAGCCAAGTGGGATTTGTGTACTGATCATTACCACCAAGTATCAACAAGATTGTGTGAAAAAATATTTGCTTGTATTTCGGAAACTCGTTATTTCTTAGAAGCTTGGCAAACCATCTCAATGAAAGTGCTTTCCACAGTCTGTGCCTAGGGCTACTTTAAGAGGAAACAAACCATAGACACAAAACTGAGAACTCCTTTATTTTGTCAAGTTTCAAAGAGCTACTACAAACCATGTTGGATTTAGAGTTCCAAATTCATCTATCTATATATGTGAGAACAGAGTGAAACCTAAATATAAAAACTGCTACTGTAGACGAACGCTTCAACCTAGAAGAACAAAATTTGGTGAGCCAAGTGGGATGTGTGTACTAATGATTAGCAACTGGTATCATCAAGATTGGGTGAAAAAATATTTGCTGGTATTTCGGAAACTCGTTATTTCTTAGAAGCTTGGCAACCCCTCTCAATGAAAGTGCTTTTCCAAAGTCTGTGCCTAGGGCTACATGAAGAGGAAACAAACCATAGAGACAAAACTGAGAACTCCTTTATTTTGTCAAGTTTCAAAGAGCTACTACAAAACATGTTGGATTTAGAGTTCCAAATTCATCTATCTATATATGAGAGAACAGAGGGAAAACTAAATATAAAAACTGCTACTGTAGACGAACGCTTCAACCTAGAAGAACAAATTTGGTAAGCCAAGTGTGATTTGTGTACTGATCATTACCACCAAGTATCAACAAGATTGGGTGAAAAATATTTGCTGGTATTTCGGAAACTCGTTATTTCTTAGAAGCTTGGCAACCCCTCTCAATGAAAGTGCTTTTCCACAGTCTGTGCCTAGGGCTACTTGAAGAGGAAACAAATCATAGAGACAAATCTGAGAACTCCTTTATTTTGTCAAGTTTCAAAGAACTACTACAAACCATGTTGGATTTAGAGTTCCAAATTCATCTATATATATAGGAGAGAACAGAGAGAAACCTAAATATAAAAACTGCTACTGTAGACGAACGCTTCAACCTAGAAGAACAAAATTTGGTGAGCCAAGTGGGATTTGTGTACTGATCATTACCACCAAGTATCAACAAGATTGTGTGAAAAAGTATTTGCTGGTATTTCAGAAACTCGTTATTACTTAGAAGCTTGGCAACCCATCTCAATAAAATTGCTTTCCACAGTCTGTGCCTAGGGCTACTTGAAGAGGAAACAAACCATAGAGACAAAACTGAGAACTCTTTATTTTGTCAAGTTTCAAAGAGCTACTACAAACCATGTTGAATTTGGAGTTCCAAATTCATCTAGCTATATAGGAGAGAATAGAGGGAAACCTAAATATAAAAACTGCTACTGTACACGAACGCTTCAACCTCTAGAAGAACAAAATTTGGTGAGCCAGGTGGGATTTGTGTACTGATCATTACCACCAAGTATCAACAAGATTGTGTGAAAAAATATTTGCTGGTATTTCGGAAACTCGTTATTTCTTAGAAGCTTGGCAAACCATCCCAATGAAAGTGCTTTCCACAGTCTGTGCCTAGGGCTACGTTAAGAGGAAACAAACCATAGAGACAAAACTGAGAACTCCTTTATTTTGTCATGTTTCAAAGAGCTACTACGAACCATGTTGGATTTAGAGTTCCAAATTCATCTATCTATATAGGAGAGAACAGAGGGAAACCTTAATATAAAAACTGCTACTGTAGAGGAATGCTTCAACCTAGAAGAACAAAATTTGGTGAGCCAAGTGGGATTTGTGTACTGATCATTACCACCAAGATCATCAAGATTGGGTGAAAAAATATTTGCTGGTATTTCGGAAACTCGTGATTTCTTAGAAGCTTGGCAACCCCTCTCAATGAAAGTGCTTTTCCACAGTCTGAGCCTAGGGCTACTTGAAGAGGAAACAAACAATAGAGACAAATCTGAGAACTCCTTTATTTTGTCAAGTTTCAAAGAGCTACTACAAACCATGTTGGATTTAGAGTTCCAAATTCATCTATCTATATGGGAGAGAACAGAGGGAAACCTAAATATAAAAATTGCTACTGTAGACGAACGCTTCAACATAGAAGAACAAAATTTGGTGAGCCAAGTGGGATTTGTGTACTGATCATTACCACCAAGTATCAACAAGATTGTGTGAAAAAATATTTGCTGCTATTTCGGAAACTCGTTATTTCTTAGAAGCTTGGCAAACCATCCCAATGAAAGTGCTTTCCACAGTCTGTGCCTAGGGCTACGTTAAGAGAAAACAAACCATAGAGACAAAACTGAGAACTCCTTTATTTTTTCAAGTTTCAAAGAGCTACTACAAACCATGTTGGATTTAGAGTTCCAAATTCATCTATCTATATAGGAGAGAACAGAGGGAAACCTTAATATAAAAACTGCTACTGTAGACAAATGCTTCAACCTAGAAGAACAAAATTTGGTGAGCCAAGTGGGATTTGTGTACTGATCATTACCACGAAGTATCATCAAGATTGGGTGAAAAAATATTTGCTGGTATTTCGGAAACTCGTTATTTCTTAGAAGCTTGGCAACCCCTCTCCATGAAAGTGCTTTTCCACAGTCTGTGCCAAGGGCTACTTGAAGAGAAAACAAACCATAGAGACAAATCTGAGAACTCCTTTATTTTGTCAAGTTTCAAAGAGCTACTACAAACCATGTTGGATTTAGAGTTCCAAATTCATCTATCTATATGTGAGAGAACAGAGGGAAACCTAATATAAAAACTGCTAATGTAGACGAACGCTTCAACCTAGAAGAACAAAATTTGGTAAGCCAAGTGCGATTTGTGTACTGATCATTACCACCAAGTATCATCAAGATTGGGTGAAAAAATATTTGCTGGTATTTCGGAAACTCGTTATTTCTTAGAAGCTTGGCAACCCCTCTAAATGAAAGTGCTTTTCCACAGTCTGTGCCTAGGGCTACTTGAAGAGGAAACAAACCAAAGAGACAAATCTGAGAACTCCTTTATTTTGTCAAGTTTCAAAGAGCTACTACAAACCATGTTGGATTTAGAGTTAAAAATTCATCTATCTATATAGGAGAGAACAGAGAGAAACCTAAATATAAAAACTGTACTGTAGACGAACGCTTCAACATAGAAGAACAAAATTTGGTGAGCCAAGTGGGATTTGTGTACTGATCATTACCACCAAGTATCAACAAGATTGTGTGAAATAATATTTGCTGGTATTTCGGAAACTCGTTATTTCTTAGAAGCTTGGCAACCCATCTCAATGAAAGTGCGTTCCACTGTCTGTGCCTAGGGCTACTTGAAGAGGAAACAAACCATAGAGACAAAACTGAGAACTCCTTTATTTTGTCAAGTTTCAAGGAGCTACTACAAACCATGTTGGATTTAGAGTTCCAAATTCATCTATCTATATATGAGAGAACATAGTGAAACCTAAATATAAAAACTGCTACTGTAGACGAACGCTTCAACCTAGAAGAACAAAATTTGGTGAGCCTAGTGGGATTTGTGTACTGATCATTAGCAACAAGTATCATCAAGATTGGGTGAAAAAATATTTGCTGGTATTTCGGACACTCGTTATTTCTTAGAAGCTTCGCAACCCCTCTCAATGAAAGTGCTTTTCCACAGTCTGTGCCTAGGGCTACTTGAAGAGGAAACAAACCATAGAGACAAAACTGAGAACTCCTTTATTTTGTCAAGTTTCAAGGAGCTACTACAAAGCATGTTGGATTTAGAGTTCCAAATTCATCTATCTATATAGGAGAGAACAGAGGGAAACCTAAATATAAAAACTGCTACTGTAGACGAACGCTTCAACCTAGAAGAACAAAATTTGGTAAGCCAAGTGGGATTTGTGTACTGATCATTACCACCAAATATCATCAAGATTGGGTGAAAAAATATTTCCTGGTATTTCGGAAACTCGTTATTTCTTAGAAGCTTGGCAACCCCTCCCAATGAAAGTGCTTTTCCACAGTCTGTGCCTAGGGCTACTTGAAGAGGAAACAAACCATAGAGACAAATCTGAGAACTGCTTTATTTTGTCAAGTTTCAAAGAGCTACTACAAACTATGTTGGATTTAGAGTTCCAAATTCATCTATCTATATAGGAGAGAACAGAGAGAAACCTAAATATAAAAACTGATACTGTAGACGAACGCTTCAACCTAGAAGAACAAAATTTGGTGGGCGAAGTGGGATTTGTGTACTGATCATTACCACCAAGTATCAACAAGATTGTGTGAAAAAATATTTGCTGGTATTTCGGAAACTCGTTATTTCTTAGAAGCTTGGCAACCCATCTCAATGAAAGTGCGTTCCACTGTCTGTGCCTTGGCTACTTGAAGAGGAAACAAACCATAGAGCAAAACTGAGAACTCCTTTATTTTGTCAAGTTTCAAAGAGCTACTACAAACCATGTTGGATTTAGAGTTCCAAATTCATCTATCTATATATGAGAGAACAGAGTGAAACCTAAATATAAAAACTGCTGCTGTAGACGAACGCTTCAACCTAGAAGAACAAAATTTGGTGAGCCTAGTGGGATTTGTGTACTGATCATTAGCAACAAGTATCATCAAGATTGGGTGAAAAAATATTTGCTGGTATTTCGGAAACTCGTTATTTCTTAGAAGCTTGGCAACCCCTCTAAATGAAAATGCTTTTCCACAGTCTGTGCCTAGGGCTACTTGAAGAGGAAACAAACCATAGAGACAAAACTGAGAACTCCTTTATTTTGTCAAGTTTCAAGGAGCTACTACAAAGCATGTTGTATTTAGAGTTCCAAATTCATCTATCTATATAGGAGAGAACAGAGGGAAACCTAAATATAAAAACTGCTACTGTAGACGAACGCTTCAACCTAGAAGAACAAAATTTGGTAAGCCAAGTGGGATTTGTGTACTGATCATTACCACCAAATATCATCAAGATTGGGTGAAAAAATATTTCCTGGTATTTCGGAAACTCGTTATTTCTTAGTAGCTTGGCAACCCCTCTCAATGAAAGTGCTTTTCCACAGTCTGTGCCTAGGGCTACTTGAAGAGGAAACAAACCATAGAGACAAATCTGAGAACTCCTTTATTTTGTCAAGTTTCAAAGAGCTACTACAAACCATGTTGGATTTATAGTTCCAAATTCATCTATCTATATAGGAGAGAACAGAGAGAAACCTAAATATAAAAACTGCTACTAGACGAACGCTTCAACCTAGAAGAACAAAATTTGGTGAGCTAAGTGGGATTTGTGTACTGATCATTACCACCAAGTATCAACAAGATTGTGTGAAAAAATATTTGCTGGTATTTCGGAAACTCGTTATTTCTTAGAAGCTTGGCAAACCATCTCAATTAAAGTGCTTTCCACAGTCTGTGCCTAGGGCTACTTTAAGAGGAAACAAACCATAGAGACAAAACTGAGAACTCCTTTATTTTGTCAAGTTTCAAAGAGCTACTACAAACCATGCTGGATTTAGAGTTCCAAATTAATCTATCTATATAGGAGAGAACAGAGGGAAACCTAAATATAAAAACTGCTACTGTAGACGAATGCTTCAACCTAGAAGAACAAAATTTGGTGAGCCAAGTGGGATTTGTGTACTGATCATTACCACGAAGTATCATCAAGATTGGGTGAAAAAATATTTGCTGGTATTTCGGAAACTCGTTATTTCTTAGAAGCTTGGCAACCCCTCTCAATGAAAGTGCTTTTCCACAGTCTGTGCCTAGGGCTACTTGAAGAGGAAACAAACCATAGAGACAAATCTCAGAACTCCTTTATTTTGTCAAGTTTCAAAGAGCTACTACAAACCATGTTGGATTTAGAGTTCCAAATTCATCTATCTATATATGAGAGACAGAGGGAAACCTAAATATAAAACCTGCTACTGTAGACGAACGCTTCAACCTAGAAGAACAAAATTTGGTAAGCCAAGTGGGATTTGTGTCCTGATCATTACCACCAAGTATCATCAAGATTGGGTGAAAAAATATTTGCTGGTATTTCGGAAATTCGTTATTTCTTAGAAGCTTGGCAACCCCTCTCAATGAAAGTGCTTTCCACAGTCTGTGCCTAAGGCTACATGAAGAGGAAACAAACCAAAGAGAAAAATCTGAGAACTCCTTTATTTTGTCAAGTTTCAAAGAGCTACTACAAACCATGTTGGATTTAGAGTTCCAAACTCATCTTTCTATATAGGAGAGAACAGAGGGAAATCTAAATATAAAAACTGCTACTGTAGACGAACGCTTCAACCTAGAAGAACAAAATTTGGTGAGCCAAGTGGGATTTGTGTACTGATCATTAGCACCAAGTATCATCAAGATTGGGTGAAAAAATATTTGCTGGTATTTTGGAAACTCGTGATTTCTTAGAAGCTTGGGAACCTCTCTGAATGAAAGTGCTTTCCACAGTCTATGCCTAGGGCTACTTGAAGAGGAAACAAACCATAGAGACAAAACTGAGAACTCCTTTATTTTGTCAAGTTTCAAAGAGCTACTACAAACTATGTTGGATTTAGAGTTCCAAATTCATCTATCTATATATGAGAGAACATAGTGAAACCTAAATATAAATACTGCTACTGTACACGAACGCTTCAACCTAGAAGAACAAAATTTGGTGAGCCAAGTGGGATTTGTGTACTGATCATTAGCAACAAGTATCATCAAGATTGGGTGAAAAAATATTTGCTGGTATTTCGGAAACTCGTTATTTCTTAGAAGCTTGGCAACCCCTCTCAATGAAAGTGCTTTTCCACAGTCTGTGCCTAGGGCTACTTGAAAAGGAAACAAACCATAGAGACAAAACTGAGAACTCCTTTATTTTGTCAAGTTTCAAGGAGCTACTACAAAGCATGTTGGATTTAGAGTTCCAAATTCATCTATCTATATAGGAGAGAACAGAGGGTAACCTAAATATAAAAACTGCTACTGTAGACGAACGCTTCAACCTAGAAGAACAAAATTTGGTAAGCCAAGTGGGATTTGTGTACTGATCATTACCACCAAGGATCATCAAGATAGGGTGAAAAAATATTTGCTGGTATTTCGGAAACTCGTTATTTCTTAGAAGCTTGGCAACCCCTCTCAATGAAAGTGCTTTTCCACAGTCTGTGCCTAGGGCTACTTGAAGAGGAAGCAAACCAAAGAGACAAATCTGAGAACTCCTTTATTTTGTCAAGTTTCAAAGAACTACTACAAACCATGTTGGATTTAGAGTTCCAAATTCATCTATCTATATAGGAGAGAACAGAGAGAAACCTAAATATAAAAACTGTACTGTAGACGAACGCTTCAACCTAGAGAACAAAATTTGGTGAGCCAAGTGGGATTTGTGTACTGATCATTACCACCAAGTATCAACAAGATTGTGTGAAAAAATATTTGCTGGTATTTCGGAAACTCGTTATTTCTTAGATGCTTGGCAACCCATCTCAATGAAAGTGCGTTCCACTGTCTGTGCCTAGGGCTACTTGAAGAGTAAACAAACCATAGAGACAAAACTGAGAACTCCTTAATTTTGTCAAGTTTCAAAGAGCTACTACAAACCATGTTGGATTTAGAGTTCCAAATTCATCTATCTATATATGAGAGAACAGAGTGAAACCTAAATATAAAAATTGCTACTGTAGACGAACGCTTCAACCTAGAAGAACAAAATTTGGTGAGCCAAGTGGGATTAGTGTACTGATCATTACCACCAAGTATCATCAAGATTGGGTGAAAAAATATTTGCTGGTATTTCGGAAACTCGTGATTTCTTAGAAGCTTGGGAACCCCTCTCAATGAAAGTTCTTTTCCACAGTCTGTGCCTAGGGCTACTTGAAGAGGAAACAAACCATAGCGACAAAAATGAGAACTCCTTTATTTTGTCAAGTTTCAAAGAGCTACTACAAACCATGTTGGATTTAGAGTTCCAAATTCATCTTACTATATTGGAGAGAACAGAGGGAAACCTAAATATAAAAACTGCTACTGTAGACGAACGCTTCAACCTAGAAGAACAAAATTTGGTGAGCCAAGTGGGATTTGTGTACTGATCATTAGCAACAAGTATCATCAAGATTGGGTGAAAAAATATTTGCTGGTATTTCGGAAACTCGTGATTTCGTAGAAGCTTGGCAACCCCTTTCAATGAAAGTGCTTTCCACAGTCTGTGCCTAGGGCTACTTGAAGAGGAAACAAACCATAGAGACAAAACTGAGAACTCCTTTATTTTGTCAAGTTTCAAAGAGCTACTACAAACCATGTTGGATTTAGAGTTCCAAATTCATCTATCTGTATAGGAGAGAACAGAGGGAAACCTAAATATAAAAACTGCTACTGTACACGAACGCTTCAACCTAGAAGAACAAAATTTGGTGAGCCAAGTGGGATTTGTGTACTGAACATTACCACCAAGTATCAACAAGATTGTGTGAAAAAATATTTGCTGGTATGTCGGAAACTCGTTATTTCTTAGAAGCTTGGCAACCCATCTCAATGAAAGTGCTTTCCACAGTCTGTGCCTAGGACTACTTGAAGAGGAAACAAACCATAGAGACAAAACTGAGAACCCCTTTATTTTGTCATGTTTCAAAGAGCTACTACAAACCATGTTGGATTTAGAGTTCCAAATTCATCTATCTATATATGAGAGAACAGAGTGAAACCTAAATATAAAAACTGCTACTGTACACGAACGCTTCAACCTAGAAGAACAAAATTTGGTGAGCCAAGTGGGATTTGTGTACTGATCATTAGCAACAAGTATCATCAAGATTGGGTGAAAAAATATTTGCTGCTATTTGGGAAACTCGTTATTTCTTAGAAGCTTGGCAACCCCTCTAAATGAAAGTGCTTTTCCACAGTCTGTGCCTAGGGCTACTTGAGCAGGAAACGAACCATAGAGACAAATCTGAGAACTCCTTTATTTTGTCAAGATTCAAAGAGCTACTACAAACCATGTTGGATTTAGAGTTCCAAATTCATCTATCTATAAAGGAGAGAACAGAGAGAAACCTAAATATAAAAACTGCTACTGTAGACGAACGCTTCAACCTAGAAGAACAAAATTGGTGAGCCAAGTGGGATTTGTGTACTGATCATTACCACCAAGTATCAACAAGATTGTGTGAAAAAATATTTGCTGGTATTTCGGAAACTAGTTATTTCTTAGAAGCTTGGCAACCCATCTCAATGAGAGTGCTTTCCACAGTCTGTGCCTAGGCCTACTTGAAGAGGAAACAAACCATAGAGACAAAACTGAGAACACCTTTATGTTGTCAAGTTTCAAAGAGCTACTACAAACCATGTTGGATTTAGAGTTCCAAATTCATCTATCTATATAGGAGAGAACAGAGAGAAACCTAAATATAAAAACTGCTACTGTAGACGAACGCTTCAACCTAGAAGAACAAAATTGGTGAGCCAAGTGGGATTTGTGTACTGATCATTAGCAACAAGTATCATCAAGATTGGGTGAAAAAATATTTGCTGGTATTTCGGAAACTTGTTATTTCTTAGAAGCTTGGCAACCCCTCTCAATGAAAGTGCTTTTCCACAGTCTGTGCCTAGGGCTACTTGAAGAGGAAACAAACCATAGAGACAAAACTGAGAACTCCTTTATTTTGTCAAGTTTCAAAGAGCTACTACAAACCATGTTGGATTTAGAGTTCCAAATTAATCTATCTATATAGGAGAGAACAGAGGGAAACCTAAATATAAAAACTGCTACTGTAGACGAACGCTTCAACCTAGAAGAACAAAATTTGGTAAGCCAAGTGGGATTTGTGTACTGATCATTACCACCAAGTATCATCAAGATTGGGTGAAAAAATATTTGCTGGTATTTCGGAAACTCGTTATTTCTTAGAAGCTTGACAACCCCTCTCAATGAAAGTGCTTTTCCACAGTCTGTGCCTAGGGCTACTTGAAGAGGAAACAAACCATAGAGACAAATCTGAGAACTCCTTTATTTTGTCAAGTTTCAAAGAGCTACTACAAACCATGATGGATTTATAGTACCAAATTCATCTATCTATATAGGAGAGAACAGAGTGAAACCTAAATATAAAAACTGCTACTGTACACGAACGCTTCAACCTAGAAGAACAAAATTTGGTGAGCCAAGTGGGATTTGTGTACTGATCATTAGCAACAAGTATCATCACGATTGGGTGAAAAAATATTTGCTGGTATTTCGGAAACTCGTTATTTCTTAGAAGCTTGGCAACCCCTCTCAATGAAAGTGCTTTTCCACAGTCTGTGCCTAGGGCTACTTGAACAGGAAACGAACCATAGAGACAAATCTGAGAACTCCTTTTTTTGTCAAGTTTCAAAGAGCTACTACAAACCATGTTGGATTTAGAGTTCCAAATTCATCTATCTATATAGGAGAGAACAGAGAGAAACCTAAATATAAAAACTGCTACTGTAGACGAACGCTTCAACCTAGAAGAACAAAATTGGTGTGCCAAGTGGGATTTGTGTACTGATCATTACCACCAAGTATCAACAAGATTGTGTGAAAAAATATTTGCTGGTATTTCGGAAACTCGTTATTTCTTAGAAGCTTGGCAACCCATCTCAATGAGAGTGCTTTCCACAGTCTGTGCCTAGGGCTACTTAAAGAGGAAACAAACCATAGAGACAAAACTGAGAACTCCTTTATTTTGTCAAGTTTCAAAGAGCTACTACAAACCATGTTGGATTTAGAGTTCCAAATTCATCGATCTATATATGAGAGAACATAGTGAAACCTAAATATAAAAACTGCTACTGTAGACGAACGCTTCAACCTAGAAGAACAGAATTTGGTGAGCCAAGTGGGATTTGTGTACTGATGATTAGCAACAAGTATCATCAAGATTGGGTGAAAAAATATTTGCTGGTATTTCGGAAACTCGTTATTTCTTAGAAGCTTGGCAACCCCTCTCAATGAAAGTGCTTTTCCACAGTCTGCCTAGGGCTACTTTAAGAGGAAACAAACCATAGAGACAAAACTGAGAACTCCTTTATTTTGTCAAGTTTCAAGGAGCTACTACAAAGCATGTTGGATTTAGAGTTCCAAATTAATCAATCTATATAGGAGAGAACAGAGGGGAACCTAAATATAAAAACTGCTACTGTAGACGAACGCTTCAACCTAGAAGAACAAAATTTGGTAAGCCAAGTGGGATTGGTGTACTGATCATTACCACCAAGTATCATCAAGATTGGGTGAAAAAATATTTGCTGGTATTTCGGAAACTCGTTATTTCTTAGAAGCTTGGCAACCCATGTCAATGAAAGTGCTTTCCACAGTCTGTGCCTAGGGCTACTTTAAGAGGAAACAAACCATAGAGACAAAACTGAGAACTCCTTTATTTTGTCAAGTTTCAAAGAGCTACTACAAAGCATGTTGGATTTAGAGTTCCAAATTCATCTACATATATAGGAGAGAACAGAGGGAAACCTAAATATAAAAACTGCTACTGTAGACGAATGCTTCAACCTAGAAGAACAAAATTTGGTGAGCCAAGTGGGATTTTCGTACTGATCATTACCACGAAGTATCATCAAGATTGGGTGAAAAAATATTTGCTGCTATTTTGGAAACTCGTTATTTCTTAGAAGCTTGGCAACCCCTCTCAATGAAAGTGCTTTTCCACAGTCTGTGCCTAGGGCTACTTGAAGAGGAAACAAACCATAGAGACAAATCTGAGAACTCCTTTATTTTGTCATGTCTCAAAGAGCTACTACAAACCATGTTGGATTTAGAGTTCCAAATTCATCTATCTATATATGAGAGAACAGAGGGAAACCTAAATATAAAAACTGCTACTGTAGAGGAACGCTTCAACCTAAATAACAAAATTTGGTGAGCCAAGTGGGAAATGTGTACTGATCGTTAGCTCCAAGTATCATCAAGATTGGGTGAAAAAATATTTGCTGGAATTTTGGAAACTCGTTATTTCTTAGAAGATGGCAACACCTCTCAATGAAAGTGCTTTTCCTCAGTCTGTGCCTAGGGCTACTTGAAGAGGAAACAAACCATAGAGACAAAACTGAGAACTCCTTTATTTTGTCAAGTTTCAAAGAGCTACTACACACCATGTTGGATTTAGAGTTCCAAATTCATCTTTCTATATAGGAGAGAACAGAGGGAAACCTAAATATAAAAACTGCTACTGTAGACGAACGCTTCAACCTAGAAGAACAAAATTTGGTGAGCCAAGTGGGATTTGTGTACTGATCATTACCACCAAGTATCATCAAGATTCGGTGAAAAAATATTTGCTGGTATTTCGGAAACTCGTAATTTCTTAGAAGCTTGGCAACCCCTCTCAATGAAAGTGCTTTACCACAGTCTGTGCCTAGGGCTACTTGAAGAGGAAAGAAACCATACAGACAAAACGGAGAACTCCTTTATTTTGTCAAGTTTCAAAGAGCTACTACAAACCATGTTGGATTTATAGTTCCAAATTCATCTGTCTATATAGGAGAGAACAGAGAAAAACCTAAATATAAATACTGCTACTGTAGACGAACGCTTCAACCTAGAATAACAAAATTTGGTGAGCCAAGTTGGAAATGTGTACTGATCATTACCTCCAAGTATCATCAAGATTGGGTGAAAAAATATTTGCTGATATTTCGGAAACTCGTTATTTCTTAGAAGCTTGGCAACCCCTCTCAATGAAAGTGCTTTTCCACAGTCTGTGCCTAGGGCTACTTGAAGAGGAAACAAACCATAGAGACAAAACTGAGAACTCATTTATTTTTCAAGTTTCAAACAGCTACTACAAACCATGTTGGATTTAGAGTTCCAAATTCATCTATCTATATATGAGAGAACAGAGTGAAACCTAAATATAAAAACTGCTACTGTAGACGAACACTTCAACCTAGAAGAACAAAATTTGGTAAGCCAAGTGGGATTTGAGTACTGATCATTACCACCAAGTATCATCAAGATTGGGTGAAAAAATATTTGCTGGTATTTCGGAAACTCGTTTTTTCTTAGAAGCTTGGCAACATCTCTCAATGAAAGTGCTTTTCCACAGTGTGTGCCTAGGGCTACTTGAAGAGGAAACAAACCATAGAGACAAAACTGAGAACTCCGTTATTTTTTCAAGTTTCAAAGAGCTACTACAAACCATGTTGGATTTAGATTTCCAAATTCATCTATCAATATAGGAGAGAACAGAGGGAAAAATAAATATAAAAACTGCTACTGTAGACGAACACTTCAACCTAGAAGAACAAAATTTGGTGAGCCAAGTTGGAAATGTGTACTGATCATTACCTCCAAGTTTCATCAAGATTGGGTGAAAAAATATTTGCTGGTATTTCGGAAACTCGTTATTTCTTAGAAGCTTGGCAACCCCTCTCAATGAAAGTGCTTTTCCACAGTCTGTGCCTAGGGCTCCTTGAAGAGGAAACAAACCATAGAGACAAAACTGAGAACTCTTTTATTTTGTCAAGTTTCAAACAGCTACTACAAACCATGTTGGATTTAGAGTTCCAAATTCATCTATCTATATATGAGAGAACAGAGTGAAACCTAAATATAAAAACTGCTACTGTAGACGAACGCTTCAACCTAGAAGAACAAAATTTGGTGAGCCAAGTGGGATTTGTGTACTGATCATTACCACCAAGTATTATCAAGATTGGGTGAAAAAATATTTCCTGGTATTTCGGAAACTCGTTATTTTTTAGAACCTTGGCAACCCCTCTCAATGAAAGTGCTTTTCCACAGTCTGTGCCTAGGGCTACTTGAAGAGGAAACAAACCATAGAGACAAAACTGAGAACTCCTTTATTTTGTCAGTTTCAAAGAGCTACTACAAACCATGTTGGATTTAGAGTTCCAAATTCATCTATCTATACATTAGTGAACAGAGGGAAACATAAATATAAAAACTGCTACTGTAGACGAACGCTTCAACCTAGAAGAACAAAATTTGGTGAGCCAAGTGGGATTTGTGTACTGATCTTTACCACCAAGTATCATCAAGATTCGGTGAATAAATATTTGCTGGTATTTCGGAAACTCGTAATTTCTTAGAAGCTTGGCAACCCCTCTCAATGAAAGTGCTTTTCCACATTCTGTGCCTAGGGTTACTTGAAGAGGAAACAAACCATAGAGACAAAACTGAAAACTCCTTTATTTTGTCAAGTTTCAAAGAGCTACTACAAACCATGTTGGATTTAGAGTTCCAAATTCATCTATCTATATAGGAGAGAACAGAGGGTAACCTAAATATAAAAACTGCTACTGTAGACGAACGCTTCAACCTAGAATAACAAAATTTGGTGAGCCAAGTTGGAAATGTGTACTGATCATTACCTCCAAGTATCATCAAGATAGGGTGAAAAAATATTTGCTGGTATTTCGGAAACTCGTTATTTCTTAGAAGCTTGGCAACCCCTCTCAATGAAAGTGCTTTTCCACAGTCTGTGCCTAGGGCTACTTGAAGAGGAAACAAACCATAGAGACAAAACTGAGAACTCCTTTATTTTTCAAGTTTCAAACAGCTACTACAAACCATGTTGAATTTAGAGTTCCAAATTCATCTATCTATATATGAGAGAACAGAGTGAAACCTAAATATAAAAACTGCTACTGTAGACGAACGCTTCAACCTAGATGAACAAAATTTGGTAAGCCAAGTGGGATTTGAGTACTGATCATTACCACCAAGTATCATCAAGATTGGGTGAAAAAATATTTGCTGGTATTTTGGAAACTCGTTTTTTCTTAGAAGCTTGGCAACATCTCTCAATGAAAGTGCTTTTCCACAGTGTGTGCCTAGGGCTACTTGAAGAGGAAACAAACCATAGAGACAAAACTGAGAACTCCGTTATTTTTTCAAGTTTCAAAGAGCTACTACAAACCATGTTGGATTTAGAGTTCCAAATTCATCTATCAATATAGGAGAGAACAGAGGGAAAAATAAATATAAAAACTGCTACTGTAGACGAACGCTTCAACCTAGAAGAACAAAATTTGGTGAGCCAAGTTGGAAATGTGTACTGATCATTACCTCTAAGATTCATCAAGATTGGGTGAAAAAATATTTGCTGGTATTTCGGAAACTCGTTATTTCTTAGAAGCTTGGCAACCCCTCTCAATGAAAGTGCTTTTCCACAGTCTGTGCCTAGGGCTCCTTTAAGAGGAAACAAACCATAGAGACAAAACTGAGAAATCTTTTATTTTGTCAAGTTTCAAACAGCTACTACAAACCATGTTGGATTTAGAGTTCCAAATTCATCTATCTATATATGAGAGAACAGAGTGAAACCTAAATATAAAAACTGCTACTGTAGACGAACGCTTCAACCTAGAAGAACAAAATTTGGTGAGCCAAGTGGGATTTGTGTACTGATCATTACCACCAAGTATTATCAAGATTGGGTGAAAAAATATTTGCTGGTATTTCGAATACTCGTTATTTATTAGAATCTTGGCAACCCCTCTCAATGAAAGTGCTTTTCCACAGTCTGTGCCTAGGGCTACTTGAAGAGGAAACAAACCATAGAGACAAAACTGAGAACTCCTTTATTTTGTCAGTTTCAAAGAGCTACTACAAACCATGTTGGATTTAGAGTTCCAAATTCATCTATCTATACATTAGTGAACAGAGGGAAACATAAATATAAAAACTGCTACTGTAGACGAACGCTTCAACCTAGAAGAACAAAATTTGGTGAGCCAAGTGGGATTTGTGTACTGATCGTTACCACCAAGTATCATCAAGATTCGGTGAATAAATATTTGCTGGTATTTCGGAAACTCGTAATTTCTTAGAAACTTGGCAAGCCCTCTCAATGAAAGTGCTTTTCCACATTCTGTGCCTAGGGTTACTTGAAGAGGAAACAAACCATAGAGACAAAACTGAGAACTCCTTTATTTTGTCAAGTTTCAAAGAGCTACTACAAACCATGTTGGATTTAGAGTTCCAAATTCATCTATCTATATAGGAGAGAACAGAGGGTAACCTAAATATAAAAACTGCTACTGTAGACGAACGCTTCAACCTAGAATAACAAAATTTGGTGAGCCAAGTTGGAAATGTGTACTGATCATTACCTCCAAGTATCATCAAGATAGGGTGAAAAAATATTTGCTGGTATTTCGGAAACTCGTTATTTCTTAGAAGCTTGGCAACCCCTCTCAATGTAAGTTCTTTTCCACAGTCTGTGCCTAGGGCTACTTGAAGAGGAAACAAACCATAGAGACAAAACTGAGAACTCCTTTATTTTTCAAGTTTCAAACAGCTACTACAAACCTTGTTAGATTTAGAGTTCCAAATTCATCTATCTACATATGAGAGAACAGAGTGAAACCTAAATATAAAAACTGCTACTGTAGACGAACGCTTCAACCTAGAAGAACAAAATTTGGTAAGCCAAGTGGGATTTGAGTACTGATCATTACCACCAAGTATCATCAAGATTGGGTGAAAAAATATTTGCTGTTATTTTGGAAACTCGTTTTTTCTTAGAAGCTTTTCAACATCTCTCAATGAAAGTGCTTTTCCACAGTGTGTGCCTAGGGCTACTTGAAGAGGAAACAAACCATAGAGACAAAACTGAGAACTGCGTTATTTTTTCAAGTTTCAAAGAGCTACTACAAACCATGTTGGATTTAGAGTTCCAAATTCATCTATCAATATAGGAGAGAACAGAGGGAAAAATAAATATAAAAACTGCTACTGTAGACGAACGCTTCAACCTAGAAGAACAAAATTTGGTGAGCCAAGTTGGAAATGTGTACTGATCATTACCTGTAAGATTCATAAAGATTGGGTGAAAAAATATTTGCTGGTATTTCGGAAACTCGTTATTTCTTAGAAGCTTGGCAACCCCTCTCAATGAAAGTGCTTTTCCACAGTCTGTGCCTAGGGCTCCTTGAAGAGGAAACAAACCATAGAGACAAAACTGAGAACTCTTTTATTTTGTCAAGTTTCAAACAGCTACTACAAACCATGTTGGATTTAGAGTTCCAAATTCATCTATCTATATATGAGAGAAAAGAGTGAAACCTAAATATAAAAACTGCTACTGTAGACGAACGCTTCAACCTAGAAGAACCAAATTTGGTGAGCCAAGTGGGATTTGTGTAGTGATCATTACCACCAAGTATCATCAAGATTGGGTGAAAAAATATTTGCTGGTATTTCGGAAACTCGTTTTTTCTTAGAAGCTTGGCAACATCTCTCAATGAAAGTGCTTTTCCACAGTGTGTGCCTAGGGCTACTTGAAGAGGAAACAAACCATAGAGACAAAACTGAGAACTCCGTTATTTTTTAAAGTTTCAAAGAGCTACTACAAACCATGTTGGATTTAGAGTTCCAAATTCATCTATCAATATAGGAGAGAACAGAGGGAAAAATAAATATAAAAACTGCTACTGTAGACGAACGCTTCAACCTAGAAGAACAAAATTTGGTGAGCCAAGTTGGAAATGTGTACTGATCATTTCCTCCAAGTATCATCAAGATTGGGTGAAAAAATATTTGCTGGTATTTCGGAAACTCGTTATTTCTTAGAAGCTTGGCAACCCCTCTCAATGAAAGTGCTTTTCCACAGTCTGTGCCTAGGGCTACTTGAAGAGGAAACAAACCATAGAGACAAAACTGAGAACTCCTTTATTTTGTCAAGTTTCAAACAGCTACTACAAACCATGTTGGATTTAGAGTTCCAAATTCATCTATCTATATATGAGAGAACAGAGTGAAACCTAAATATAAAAACTGCTACTGTAGACGAACGCTTCAACCTAGAAGAACAAAATTTGGTGAGCCAAGTGGGATTTGTGTACTAATCATTACCACCAAGTATTATCAAGATTGGGTGAAAAAATATTTGCTGGTATTTCGGAAACTCGTTATTTTTTAGAACCTTGGCAACCCCTCTCAATGAAAGTGCTTTTCCACAGTCTGTGCCTAGGGCTACTTGAAGAGGAAACAAACCATAGAGACAAAACTGAGAACTCCTTTATTTTGTCAGTTTCAAAGAGCTACTACAAACCATGTTGGATTTAGAGTTCCAAATTCATCTATCTATATAGGAGAGAACAGAGGGTAACCTAAATATAAAAACTGCTACTGTAGACGAACGCTTCAACCTAGAATAACAAAATTTGGTGAGCCAGTTTGGAAACGTGTACTGATCATTACCTCCAAGTATCATTAAGATTCGGTGAAAAAATATTTGCTGGTATTTCGGAAACTCGTTATTTCTTAGAAGCTTGGCAACCCCTCTCAATGAAAGTGCTTTTCCACAGTCTGTTCCTAGGGCTACTTGAAGAGGAAACAAACCATAGAGACAAAACTGAGAACTCCTTTATTTTGTCAAGTTTCAAACAGCTACTACAAACCATGTTGGATTTAGAGTTCCAAATTCATCTATCTATATATGAGAGAACAGAGTAAAACCTAAATATAAAAATTGCTACTGTAGACGAACGCTTCAACCTAGAAGAAGAAAATTTGGTAAGCCAAGTGGGATTTGTGTACTGATCATTAGCACCAAGTATCATCAAGATTGGGTGAAAAAATATTTGCTGGTATTTCGGAAACTCGTTTTTTCTTAGAAGCTTGGCAACATCTCTCAATGAAAGTGCTTTTCCACAGTGTGTGCCTAGGGCTACTTGAAGAGGAAACAAACCATAGAGACAAAACTGAGAACTCCGTTATTTTTTAAAGTTTCAAAGAGCTACTACAAACCATGTTGGATTTAGAGTTCCAAATTCATCTATCAATATAGGAGAGAACAGAGGGAAAAATAAATATAAAAAATGTTACTGTAGACGAACGCTTCAACCTAGAAGAACAAAATTTGGTGAGCCAAGTTGGAAATGTGTACTGATCATTACCTCCAAGTATCATCAAGATTGGGTGAAAAAGTATTTGCTGGTATTTCGGAAACTCGTTATTTCTTAGAAGCTTGGCAACCCCTCTCAATGAAAGTGCTTTTCCACAGTCTGTGCCTAGGGCTACTTGAAGAGGAAACAAACCATAGAGACAAAACTGAGAACTCCTTTATTTTGTTAAGTTTCAAACAGCTACTACAAACCATGTTGGATTTAGAGTTCCAAATTCATCTATCTATATATGAGAGAACAGAGTGAAACCTAAATATAAAAACTGCTACTGTAGACGAACGCTTCCACCTAGAAGAACAAAATTTGGTGAGCCAAGTGGGATTTGTGTACTGATCATTACCACCAAGTATTATCAAGATTGGGTGAAAAAATATTTGCTGGTATTTCGGAAACTCGTTTTTTCTTAGAAGCTTGGCAACATCTCTCAATGAAAGTGCTTTTCCACAGTGTGTGCCTAGGGCTACTTGAAGAGGAAACAAACCATAGAGACAAAACTGAGAACTCCTTTATTTTGTCAAGTTTCAAAGAGCTACTACAAACCATGTTGGATTTAGAGTTCCAAATTCATCTAACAATATAGGAGAGAACAGAGGGAAAAATAAATATAAAAACTGCTACTGTAGGCGAAAGCTTCAACCTAGAAGAACAAAATTTGGTGAGCCAAGTGGGATTTGTGTACTGATCTTTACCACCAAGTATCATCAAGATTCTGTGAAAAAATATTTGCTGGTATTTCGGAAACTCGTAATTTCTTAGAAGCTTGGCAACCCTCTCAATGAAAGTGCATTTCCACAGTCTGTGCCTAGGGTTACTTGAAGAGGAAACAAACCATAGAGACAAAACTGAGAACTCCTTTATTTTGTCAAGTTTCAAAGAGCTACTACAAACCATGTTGGATTTAGAGTTCCAAATTCATCTATCTATATAGGAGAGAACAGAGGGTAACCTAAATATAAAAACTGCTACTGTAGACGAACGCTTCAACCTAGAATAACAAAGTTTGGTGAGCCAAGTTGGAAATGTGTACTGATCATTACCTCCAAGTATCATCAAGATTGGGTGAAAAAATATTTGCTGGTATTTCGGAAACTCGTTATTTCTTTGAACCTTGGCAACCCCTCACAATGAAAGTGCTTTTCCACAGTCTGTGCCTAGGGCTACTTGAAGAGGAAACAAACCATAGAGACAAAACTGAGAACTCCTTTATTTTGTTAAGTTTCAAACAGCTACTACAAACCATGTTGGATTTAGAGTTCCAAATTCATCTATCTATATAGGAGAAAACAAGGGAAACCAAAATATAAAAACTGCTACTGTAGACGAACGCTTCAACCTTGAAGAACAAAATTTGGTGAGCCAAGTGGGAAATGTGTACTGATCGTTAGCTCCAAGTATCATCAAGATTGGGTGAAAAAATATTTGCTGGTATTTCGGAAACTCGTTTTTTCTTAGAAGCTTGGCAACATCTCTCAATGAAAGTGCTTTTCCACAGTGTGTGCCTAGGGCTACTTGAAGAGGAAACAAACCATAGAGACAAAACTGAGAACTCCGTTATTTTTTAAAGTTTCAAAGAGCTACTACAAACCATGTTGGATTTAGAGTTCCAAATTCATCTATCAATATAGGAGAGAACAGAGGGAAAAATAAATATAAAAACTGCTACTGTAGACGAACGCTTCAACCTAGAAGAACAAAATTTGGTGAGCCAGTTGGAAATGTGTACTGATCATTACCTCCAAGTATCATCAAGATTGGGTGAAAAAATATTTGCTGGTATTTCGGAAACTCGTTATTTCTTAGAAGCTTGGCAACCCCTCTCAATGAAAGTGCTTTTCCACAGTCTGTGCCTAGGGCTACTTGAAGAGGAAACAAACCATAGAGACAAAACTGAGAACTCCTTTATTTTGTCAAGTTTCAAACAGCTACTACAAACCATGTTGGATTTAGAGTTCCAAATTCATCTATCTATATATGAGAGAACAGAGTGAAACCTAAATATAAAAACTGCTACTGTAGACGAACGCTTCAACCTAGAAGAACAAAATTTGGTGAGCCAAGTGGGATTTGTGTACTAATCATTACCACCAAGTATTATCAAGATTGGGTGAAAAAATATTTGCTGGTATTTCGGAAACTCGTTTTTTCTTAGAAGCTTGGCAACATCTCTCAATGAAAGTGCTTTTCCACAGTGTGTGCCTAGGGCTACTTGAAGAGGAAACAAACCATAGAGACAAAACTGAGAACTGCGTTATTTTTTCAAGTTTCAAAGAGCTACTACAAACCATGTTGGATTTAGAGTTCCAAATTCATCTATCAATATAGGAGAGAACAGAGGGAAAAATAAATATAAAAAATGTTACTGTAGACGAACGCTTCAACCTAGAAGAACAAAATTTGGTGAGCCAAGTTGGAAATGTGTACTGATCATTACCTCCAAGTATCATCAAGATTGGGTGAAAAAGTATTTGCTGGTATTTCGGAAACTCGTTATTTCTTAGAAGCTTGGCAACCCCTCTCAATGAAAGTGCTTTTCACAGTCTGTGCCTAGGCTACTTGAAGAGGAAACAAACCATAGAGACAAAACTGAGAACTCCTTTATTTTGTTAAGTTTCAAACAGCTACTACAAACCATGTTGGATTTAGAGTTCCAAATTCATCTATCTATATATGAGAGAACAGAGTGAAACCTAAATATAAAAACTGCTACTGTAGACGAACGCTTCCACCTAGAAGAACAAAATTTGGTGAGCCAAGTGGGATTTGTGTACTGATCATTACCACCAAGTATCATCAAGATTGGGTGAAGAAATATTTGCTGGTATTTCGGAAACTCGTAATTTCTTAGAAGCTTGGCAAACCCTTTCAATGAAAGTGCTTTTCCACAGTCTGTGCCTAGGGCTACATGAAGAGGAAGCAAACCATAGAGACAAAACTAAGAACTCCTTTATTTGGTGAAGTTTCAAAGAGCTACTACAAACCATGTTGGATTTAGAGTTCCAAATTCATCTATCTATATAGGAGAGAACAGAGGGTAACCAAAATATAAAAACTGCTACTGTAGACGAACGCTTCAACCTAGAAGAACAAAATTTGGTGAGCCAAGTGGGAAATGTGTACTGATCGTTAGCTCCAAGTATCATCAAGATTGGGTGAAAAAATATTTGCTGGTATTTCGGAAACTCATTATTTCTTAGAAGTTGGCAACCCCTCTCAGTGAAAGTGCTTTTCCACAGTCTGCGCCTAGGGCTACTTGAAGAGGAAACAAACCATAGAGACAAAACTGAGAATTCCTTTATTTTGTCAAGTTTCAAACAGCTACTACAAACCATGTTGGATTTAGAGTTCCAAAGTCATCTATCTATATAGGAGAGAACAGAGGGAAACCTAAATATAAAAACTGCTACTGTAGACGAACGCTTCAACCTAGAAGAACAAAATTTGGTAAGCCAAGTGGGATTTGTGTACTGATCATTACCACCAAGTATCATCAAGATTGGGTGAAAAAATATTTGCTGGTATTTCGGAAACTCGTTTTTTCTTAGAAGCTTGGCAACATCTCTCAATGAAAGTGCTTTTCCACAGTGTGTGCCTAGGGCTATTTGAAGAGGAAACAAACCATAGAGACAAAACTGAGAACTCCGTTATTTTTTCAAGTTTCAAAGAGCTACTACAAACCATGTTGGATTTAGAGTTCCAAATTCATCTAACAATATAGGAGAGAACAGAGGGAAAAATAAATATAAAAACTGCTACTGCAGGTGAAAGCTTCAACCTAGAAGAACAAAATTTGGTGAGCCAAGTGGGATTTGTGTACTGATCTTTACCACCAAGTATCATCAAGATTGGGTGAAAAAATATTTGCTGGTATTTCGGAAACTCGTTTTTTCTTCGAAGCTTGGCAACATCTCTCAATGAAAGTGCTTTTCCACAGTGTGTGCCTAGGGCTACTTGAAGAGGAAACAAACCATAGAGACAAAACTGAGAACTCCGTTATTTTTTCAAGTTTCAAAGAGCTAATACAAACCATGTTGGATTTAGTTTTCCAAATTCATCTATCAATATAGGAGAGAACAGAGGGAAAAATAAATATAAAAACTGCTCCTGTAGACGAACGCTTCAACCTAGAAGAACAAAATTTGGTGAGCCAAGTTGGAAATGTGTACTGATCATTACCTCCAAGATTCATCAAGATTGGGTGAAAAAATATTTGCTGGTATTTCGGAAACTCGTTATTTCTTAGAAGCTTGGCAACCCCTCTCAATGAAAGTGCTTTTCCACAGTCTGTGCCTAGGGCTCCTTGAAGAGGAAACAAACCATAGAGACAAAACTGAGAACTCTTTTATTTTGTCAAGTTTCAAACAGCTACTACAAACCATGTTGGATTTAGAGTTCCAAATTCATCTATCTATATATGAGAGAACAGAGTGAAACCTAAATATAAAAACTGCTACTGTAGACGAACGCTTCAACCTAGAAGAACAAAATCTGGTGAGCCAAGTGGGATTTGTGTACTGATCATTACCACCAAGTATTATCAAGATTGGGTGAAAAAATATTTGCTGGTATTTCGAAAACTCGTTATTTATTAGAACCTTGGCAACCCCTCTCAATGAAAGTGCTTTTCCACAGTCTGTGCCTAGGGCTACTTGAAGAGGAAACAAACCATAGAGACAAAACTGAGAACTCCATTATTTTGTCAGTTTCAAAGAGCTACTACAAACCATGTTGGATTTAGAGTTCCAAATTCATCTATCTATACATTAGAGAACAGAGGGAAACCTAAATATAAAAACTGCTACTGTAGACGAACGCTTCAACCTAGAAGAACAAAATTTGGTGAGCCAAGTGGGATTTGTGTACTGATCATTACCACCAAGTATCATCAAGATTGGGTGAAAAAATATTTGCTGGTATTTCGGAAACTCGTAATTTCTTAGAAGCTTTGCAAACCCTTTCAATGAAAGTGCTTTTCCACAGTCTGTGCCTAGGGCTACATGAAGAGGAAGCAAACCATAGAGACAAAACTGAGAACTCCTTTATTTGGTGAAGTTTCAAAGAGCTACTACAAACCATGTTGGATTTAGAGTTCCAAATTCATCTATCTATATAGGAGAGAACAGAGGGTAACCAAAATATAAAAACTGCTACTGTAGACGAACGCTTCAACCTAGAAGAACAAAATTTGGTGAGCCAAGCAGGAAACGTGTACTGATCGTTAGCTCCAAGTATCATCAAGATTGGGTGAAAAAATATTTGCTGGTATTTCGGAAACTCATTATTTCTTAGAAGTTGGCAACCCCTCTCAATGAAAGTGCTTTTCCACAGTCTGTGCCTAGGGCTACTTGAAGAGGAAACAAACCATAGAGACAAAACTGAGAACTCCTTTATTTTTCAAGTTTCAAACAGCTACTACAAACCATGTTGGATTTAGAGTTCCAAATTCATCTATCTATATATGAGAGAACAGAGTGAAACCTAAATATAAAAACTGCTACTGTAGACGAACGCTTCAACCTAGAAGAACATAATTTGGTAAGCCAAGTGGGATTTGTGTACTGATCATTAGCACCAAGTATCATCAAGATTGGGTGAAAAAATATTTGGGGTATTTCGGAAACTCGTTTTTTCTTAGAAGCTTGGCAACATCTCTCAATGAAAGTGCTTTTCCACAGTGTGTGCCTAGGGCTACTTGAAGAGGAAACAAACCATAGAGACAAAACTGAGAACTCCGTTATTTTTTCAAGTTTCAAAGAGTTACTACAAACCATGTTGGATTTAGAGTTCCAAATTCATCTATCAATATAGGAGAGAACAGAGGGAAAAATAAATATAAAAAATGCTACTGTAGACGAACGCTTCAACCTAGAAGAACAAAATTTGGTGAGCCAAGTTGGAAATGTGTACTGATCATTACCTCCAAGTATCATCAAGATTGGGTGAAAAAGTATTTGCTGGTATTTCGGAAACTCGTTATTTCTTAGAAGCTTGGCAACCCCTCTCAATGAAAGTGCTTTTCCACAGTCTGTGCCTAGGGCTACTTGAAGAGGAAACAAACCATAGAGACAAAACTGAGAACTCCTTTATTTTGTTAAGTTTCAAACAGCTACTACAAACCATGTTGGATTTAGAGTTCCAAATTCATCTATCTATATATGAGAGAACAGAGTGAAACCTAAATATAAAAACTGCTACTGTAGACGAACGCTTCCACCTAGAAGAACAAAATTTGGTGAGCCAAGTGGGATTTGTGTACTGATCATTACCACCAAGTATTATCAAGATTGGGTGAAAAAATATTTGCTGGTATTTCGGAAACTCGTTATTTATTACAAGCTTGGCAACCCCTCCAAATGAAAGTGCTTTTCCACAGTCTGTGCCTAGGGCTACTTGAAGAGGAAACAAACCATAGAGACAAAACTGAGAAGTCCTTTATTTTGTCAGTTTCAAAGAGCTACTACAAACCATGTTGGATTTAGAGTTCCAAATTCATCTATCTATATAGGAGAGAACAGAGGGTAACCTAAATATAAAAACTGCTACTGTAGACGAACGCTTCAACCTAGAAGAACAAAATTTGGTGAGCCAAGTTGGAAATGTGTACTGATCATTACCTCCAAGTATCATCAAGATTGGGTGAAAAAATATTTGCTGGTATTTCGGAAACTCGTTATTTCTTAGAGGCTTGGCAACCCCTCTCAATGAAAGTGCTTTACCACAGTCTGTGCCTAGGGCTACTTGAAGAGGAAACAAACCATAGAGACAAAGCGGAGAACTCCTTTATTTTGTCAAGTTTCAAAAACTACTACAAACCATGTTGGATTTATAGTTCCAAATTCATCTATCTATATAGGAGAGAACAGAGGGTAACCTAAATATAAAAACTGCTACTGTAGACGAACGCTTCAACCTAGAATAACAAAATTTGGTGAGCCAAGTTGGAAATGTGTACTGATCATTACCTCCAAGTATCATCAAGATTGGGTGAAAAAATATTTGCTGGTGTTTCGGAAACTCGTAAATTCTTAGAAGCTTGGCAACCCCTCTCAATGAAAGTGCTTTTCCACAGTCTGCGCCTAGGGCTACTTGAAGAGGAAACAAACCATAGAGACAAAACTGAGAACTCCTTTATTTTGTCAAGTTTCAAAGAGCTACTACAAACCATGTTGGATTTAGAGTTCCAAATTCATCTTTCTATATAGGAGAGAACAGAGGGAAACCTAAATATAAAAACTGCTACTGTAGACGAACGCTTCAACCTAGAAGAACAAAATTTGGTGAGCCAAGTTTGATTTGTGTACTGATCATTACCACCAAGTATCATCAAGATTGGGTGAATAAATATTTGCTGGTATTTCGGAAACTCGTTATTTCTTAGAAGCTTGGCAACCCATCTCAATGAAAGTGCTTTTCCACAGTCTGCGCCTAGGGCTACTTCAAGAGGAAACAAACCATAGAAACAAAACTGAGAACTCCTTTATTTTGTCATGTCTCAAAGAGCTACTAGAAATCATGTTGGATTTAGAGTTCCAAATTCATCTATCTATATAGGAGAGAACAGAGAAAAACCTAAATATAAAAACTGCTACTGTAGACGAACGCTTCAACCTAGAATAACAAAATTTGGTGAGCCAAGTTGGAAATGTGTACTGATCATTACCTCCAAGTATCATCAAGATTGGGTGAAAAAATATTTGCTGGTATTTCGGAAACCCGTTATTTCTTAGAAGCTTGGCAACCCCTCTCAATGAAAGTGCTTTTCCACAGTCTGTGCCTAGGGCTACTTGAAGAGGAAACAAACCATAGAGACAAAACTGAGAACTCCTTTATTTTGTCAAGTTTCAAACAGCTACTACAAACCATGTTGGATTTAGGGTTCCAAATTCATCTATCTATATATGAGAGAACAGAGTGAAACGTAAATATAAAAACTGCTACTGTAGACGAACGCTTCAACCTAGAAGAACAAAATTTGGTGAGCCAAGTGGGATTTGTGTACTTATCATTACCACCAAGTATCATCAAAATTGGGTGAAAAAATATTTGCTGGTATTTCGGAAACTCGTTATTTCTTAAAGCTTGGCAACCCCTCTCAATAAAAGTGCTGTACCACAGTCTGTGCCTAGGGCTACTTGAAGAGGAAACAAACCATAGAGACAAATCTGAGACCTCCTTTATTTTGTCAAGTTTCAAAGAGCTACTACAAACCATGTTGGATTTAGAGTTCCAAATTCATCTATCTATATATAAGAGAACAGAGGAAAACCTAAATATAAAAACTGCTACTGTAGACGAACGCTTCAACCTAGAAGAACAAAATTTGGTGAGCCAAGTGGGATTTGTGTACTGATCATTACCACGAAGTATCATCAAGATTTGGTGAAAAAATATTTGCTGGTATTTCGGAAACTCGTAATTTCTTAGAAGCTTGGCAACCCCTTTCAATGAAAGTGCTTTTCCACAGTCTGTGCCTAGGGCTACATGAAGAGGAAACAAACCATAGAGACAAAACTGAGAACTACTTTATTTGGTCAAGTTTCAAAGAGCTATGAAAAACCATGTTGGATTTAGAGTTCCAAATTCATCTATCTATATAGGAGAGAACAGAGGGTAACCTAAATATAAAAACTGCTACTGTAGACGAACGCTTCAACCTAGAATAACAAAATTTGGTGAGCCAAGTTGGAAATGTGTACTAATCATTACCACCAAGTATCATCAAGATTCGGTGAAAAAATATTTGCTGGTATTTCGGAAACTCGTAATTTCTTAGAAGCTTGGCAACCCCTCTCAATGAAAGTGCTTTACCACAGTCTGTGCCTAGGGCTACTTGAAGAGGAAACAAACCATAGAGACAAAACGGTGAACTCCTTTATTTTGTCAAGTTTCAAAGAGCTACTACAAACCATGTTGGATTTATAGTTCCAAATTCATCTATCTATATAGGAGAGAACAGAGTGAAACCTAAATATAAAAACTGCTACTGTAGACGAACGCTTCAACCTAGAAGAACAAAATTTGGTGAGCCAAGTGGGATTTGTGTACTGATCATTAGCACCAAGTGTCATCAAGATTTGGTGAAAAAATATTTGCTGGTATTTCGGAAACTCGTAATTTCTTAGAAGCTTGGCAACCCCTCTCAATGAAAGTGCTTTTCCACAGTCTGTGCCTAGGGCTACTTGAAGAGGAAACAAACCATAGAGACAAAACTGAGAACTCCGTTATTTTTTCAAGTTTCAAAGAGCTACTACAAACCATGTTGGATTTAGAGTTCCAAATTCATCTATCTATATAGGAGAGAACAGAGGGAAAAATAAATATAAAAACTGCTAGTGTAGACGAACGCTTCAACCTAGAAAAACAAAATTTGGTGAGCCAAGTGGGATCTGTGTACTGATTATTACCACCAAGTATCATCAAGATTCGGTGAAAAAATATTTGCTGGTATTTCGGAAACTGTAATTTCTTAGAAGCTTGGCAACGCCTCTCAATGAAAGTGCTTTTCCACAGTCTTTGCCTAGGGCCAGTTGAAGAGGAAACAAACCATAGCGAAAAAACTGAGAACTCCTTTATTTTGTCAAGTTTCAAAGAGCTACTACAAACCATGTTGGATTTAGAGTTCCAGATTCATCTTTCTATATAGGAGAGAACAGAGGGAAACCTAAATATAAAAACTGCTACTGTATACGAACGCTTCAACCTAGAAGAACAAAATTTGGTGAGCGAAGTGGGATTTGTGTACTGATCATTAGCACCAAGTATCATCAAGATTGGGTGAAAAAATATTTGCAGGTATTTCGGAAACTCGTTATTTCTTAGAAGCTTGGCAACCCCTCTCAATGAAAGTGCTTTTCCACAGTCTGTGCCTAGGGCTACTTGAAGAGGAAACAAAGCATAGAGACAAAATTGAGAACTCCTTTATTTTGTCAAGTTTCAAAGAGCTACTACAAACCTTGTTGGAGTTAGAGTTCCAAATTCATCTATCTATATGGGAGAGAACAGAGGGAAACCTAAATATAAATACTGCTACTGTAGACGAACGCTTCAACCTAGAAAAACAAAATTTGGTGAGCCAAGTTGGAAATGTGTACTGATCATTACCTCCAAGTATCATCAAGATTGGGTGAAAAAATATTTGCTGGTGTTTCGGAAACTCGTTATTTCTTAGAAGCTTGGCAACCTCTCTCAATGAAAGTGCTTTTCCACAGTGTGTGCCTTGGGCTACTTGAAGAGGAAACAAACCATAGAGACAAAACTGAGAACTCCTTTATTTTTTCAAGTTTCAAAGAGCTACTACAAACCATGTTGGATTTAGAGTTCCAAATTCATCTATCTATATATGAGAGAACAGAGTGAAACCTAAATATAAAAACTGCTACTGTAGACGAACGCTTCAACCTAGAAGAACAAAATTTTGTGAGCCAAGTGGGATTTGTGTACTGATCATTACCACCAAGTATTGTCAAGATTGGTTGAAAAAATATTTGCTGGTATTTCGGAAACTCGTTATTTCTTAAAGCTTGGCAACCCCTCTCAATGAAAGTGCTTTTCCACAGTCTGTGCCTAGGGCTACTTGAAGAGGAAACAAACCATAGAGACAAAACTGAGAACTCCTTTATTTTGTCATTTTCAAAGAGCTACTACAAACCATGTTGGATTTATTGTTCCAAATTCATCTATCTATATATTAGAGAACAGAGGGAAACCTAAATATAAAAACTGCTACTGTAGACGAACGCTTCAACATAGAAGAACAAAATTTGTGAGAAAAGTGGGATTTGTGTACTGATCATTACCACCAAGTATCATCAAGATTGGTTGAAAAAATATATGCTGGTATTTCGGAAACTCGTTATTTCTTAGAAGTTGGCAACCCCTCTCAATGAAAGTGCTTTTCCACAGTCTGCGCCTAGGGCTACTTGAAGAGGAAACAAACCATAGAGACAAAACTGAGAACTCCTTTATTTTGTCAAGTTTCAAAGAGCTACTACAAACCTTGTTGGATTTAGAGTTCCAAATTCATCTATCTATATGGGAGAGAACAGAGGGAAACCTAAATATAAAAACTGCTACTGTAGACAAACGCTTCAACCTAGAAGAACAAAATTTGGTGAGCCAAGTGGGAATTGTGTACTGATCATTACCACCAAGTATCATCAAGATTGGGTGAATAAATATTTGCTGGTATTTCGGAAACTCGTTATTTCTTAGAAGCTTGGCAACCCATCTCAATGAAAGTGCTTTTCCACAGTGTGTGCCTAGGGCTACTTGAAGAGGAAACAAACCATAGAGACAAAACTGAGAACTTCTTTATTTTGTCATGTCTCAAAGAGCTACTACAAACCATGTTGGATTTAGAGTTCCAAATTCATCGATCTATATATGAGAGAACAGAGGGAAACCTAAATATAAAAACTGCTACTGTAGACGATCGCTTCAACCTAGAAGAACAAAATTTGGTGAGCCAAGTGGCATTTGTGTACTGATCATTACCACCAAGTATGATAAAGATTCGGTGAAAAAATATTTGCTGGTATTTGGAAAACTCGTAAATTCTTAGAAGCTTGGCAACCCCTCTCAATGAAAGTGCTTTTCCACAGTCTGTGCCTAGGGCTACTTGAAGAGGAAACAAACCATAGAGACAAAACTGAGAACTCCGTTATTTTTTCAAGTTTCAAAGCGCTACTACAAACCATGTTGGATTTAGAGTTCCAAATTCATCTATCTATATAGGAGAGAACAGAGGGTAACCTAAATATAAAAACTGCTACTGTAGACGAACGCTTCAACCTAGAAGAACAAAATTTGGTGAGCCAAGTGGGATTTGTGTACTGATCATTACCACCAAGTATCATCAAGATTCGGTGAAAAAATATTTGCTGGTATTTCGGAAACTCGTAATTTCTTAGAAGCTTGGCAACGCCTCTCAATGAAAGTGGTTTTCCACAGTCTGTGCCTAGGGCCACTTGAAGAGGAAACAAACCATAGCGACAAAACTGAGAACTCCTTTATTTTGTCAAGTTTCAAAGAGCTACTACAAACCATGTTGGATTTAGAGTTCCAGATTCATCTTTCTATATAGGAGAGAACAGAGGGAAACCTAAATATAAAAACTGCTACTGTAGACGAACGCTTCAACCTAGAAGAACAAAATTTGGTGAGCCAAGTGGGATTTGTGTACTGATCATTAGCACCAAGTATCATCAAGATTGGGTGAAAAAATATTTGCTGGTATTTCAGAAACTCGTTATTTCTTAGAAGCTTGGCAACCCCTCTCAATGAAAGTGCATTTCCACAGTCTGTGCCTAGGGCTAGTTGAAGAGGAAACAAACCATAGAGACAAAACTGAGAACTCCTTTATTTTGTCAAGTTTCAAAGAGCTACTACAAACCTTGTTGGATTTAGAGTTCCAAATTCATCTATCTATATGGGAGAGAACAGAGGGAAACCTAAACATAAAAACTGCTACTGTAGACGAACGCTTCAACCTAGAAGAACAAAATTTGGTGAGCCAATTGGATTTGTGTACTGATCATTACCACCAAGTATTATCAAGATTGGGTGAAAAAATATTTGCTGGTATTTCGGAAACTCGTTATTTCGTAGAAGCTTGGCAACCCCTCCCAATGAAAGTGCTTTACACAGTCTGTGCCTAGGGTTACTTTAAGAGGAAAAAACCATGGGGACAAAACTGAGAACTCCTTTATTTTGTCAAGTTTCAAAGAGCTACTACAAACCATGTTGGATTTAGAGTTCCAAATTCATCTATCTATATAGGAGAGAACAGAGGGTAACCTAAATATAAAAACTGCTACTGTAGACGAACGCTTCAACCTAGAATAACAAAATTTGGTGAGCCAATTGGGAAATGTGTACTGATCGTTAGCTCCAAGTATCATCAAGATTGGGTGAAAAAATATTTGCTGGTATTTCGGTAACTCGTTATTTCTTAGAAGTTGGCAACCCCTCTCAATGAAAGTGCTTTTCCACAGTCTGCGCCTAGGGCTACTTGAAGAGGAAACAAACCATAGAGACAAAACTGAGAACTCCTTTATTTTGTCAAGTTTCAAAGAGCTACTACAAACCATGTTGGATTTAGGGTTCCAAATTCATCTTTCTATATAGGAGAGAACAGAGGGAAACCTAAATATAAAAACTGCTACTGTAGACGAACGCTTCAACCTAGAAGAACAAATTTGGTGAGCCAAGTGGGATTTGTGCACTGATCATTACCACCATGTATCATCAACATTGGTGAAAAGTATTTGCTGGTATTTCGGAAAGACGTAATTAATTAGAAGCTTGGCAACCCCTCTCAATGAAAGTGCTTTACCACAGTCAGTGCCTAGGGCTACTTGAAGAGGAAACAAACCATAGGGACAAAACGGAGTACTCCTTTATTTTTTCAAGTCTCAAAGAGCTACTACAAACCATGTTGGATTTCGAGTTCCAAACTCATCTATCTATATATCAGAGAATCGAGGGAAACCTAAATATAAAAACTGCTACTCGAGACGAACGCTTCAACCTAGATGAACAAAATTTGGTGAGCCAAGTGGGATTTGTGTACTCAACATTAGCACCAAGTATCATCAAGATTGGGTGAAAAAATATTTGCTGGTATTTCGGAAACTCGTTATTTCTTAGAAGCTTGGCAACCCCTCTCAATGAAAGTGCTTTTCCACAGTCTGTGCCTAGGGCTAGTTGAAGAGGAAACAAACCATAGAGACAAAACTGAGAACTCCTTTATTTTGTAAAGTTTTAAAGAGCTACTACAAAACATGTTGGATTTAGAGTTCCAAATTCATCTATCTATATGGGAGAGAACAGAGGGAAACCTAAATATAAAAACAGCTACTGTCGACGAACGCTTCAACCTAGAAGAACAAAATTTGGTGAGCCAAGTGGGATTTGTGTATTGAACATTACCACCAAGTATTATCAAGTTTGGGTGAAAAAATATTTGCTGGTATTTCGGAAACTCGTTATTTCTTAGAAGCTTGGCAACCCCTCTCAATAAAATTGCTTTCCACAGTCTCTGCCTAGGGCTACTTGAAGAGGAAACAAACCATAGAGAAAAAACTGAGAACTCCTTTATTTTGTCAAGTTTCAAAGAGCTACTACAAACCATGTTGGATTTAGAGTTCCAAATTCATCTATCTATGTATCAGAGAATCGAGGGAAACCTAAATATAAAAACTGCTACTGTAGACGAACGCTTCAACCTAGAAGAACAAAATTTGGTGAGCCAAGTGGGATTTGTGTACTGATCATTACCACCAAGTATCATCAAGATTGGGTGAAAAAATATTTGCTGGTATTTCCGAAACTCGTTTTTTCTTAGAAGCTTGACAACCCCTCTCAATGAAATTGCTTTTCCACAGTGAGTGCCTAGGGCTACTTGAAGAGGAAACAAACCATAGAGACCAAACTGAGAACTGCTTTATTTTGTCAAGTTTCAAAGAGCTACTACAAACCATGTTGGATTTAGAGTTCCAAATTCATCTTTCTATATAGGAGAGAACAGAGGGAAACCTAAATATAAAAACTGCTACTGTAGACGAACGCTTCAACCTAGATGAACAAAATTTGGTGAGCCAAGTGGGATTTGTGTACTGATCATTAGCACCAAGTATCATCAACATTGGGTGAAAAAATATTTGCTGGTATTTCGGAAACTCGTTATTTCTTAGAAGTTTGGCAACCCCTCTCAATGAAAGTGCTTTTCCACACTCTGTGCCTTGGGCTACTTGAAGAGGAAACAAACAATAGAGACAAAACTGAGAACTCGGTTATTTTTTCAAGTCTCAAAGAGCTACTACAAACCATGTTGGATTTCGAGTTCCAAATTCATCTATCTATATATCAGAGAATCGAGGGAAACCTAAATACAAAAACTGCTACTCGAGACGAACGCTTCAACCTAGATGAACAAAATTTGGTGAGCCAAGTGGGATTTGTGTACGCAACATTAGCAGCAAGTATCATCAAGATTGGGTGAAAAAATATTTGCTGGTATTTCGGAAACTCGTTATTTCTTAGAAGCTTGGCAACCCCTCTCAATGAAAGTGCTTTTCCACAGTCTGTGCCTAGGGCTAGTTGAAGAGGAAACAAACCATAGAGACAAAGCTGAGAACTCCTTTATTTTGTCAAGTTTTAAAGAGCTACTACAAACCATGTTGGATTTAGAGTTCCAAATTCATCTTTCTTTATGGGAGAGAACAGAGGGAAACCTAAATATAAAAACTGCTACTGTAGACGAACACTTCAACCTAGATGAACAACATTTGGTGAGCCAAGTGGGATTTGTGTACTCCACATTAGCACCAAGTATCATCAAGATTGGGTGAAAAAATATTTGCTGGTTTTTCGGAAACTCGTTATTTCTTAGAAGCTTTTCAACCCCTCTCAATGAAAGTGCTTTTCCACTGTCTGTGCCTAGGGCTAGTTGAAGAGGAAACAAACCATAGAGACAAAACTGAGAACTCCTTTATTTTGTCAAGTTTTAAAGAGCTACTACAAACCATGTTGGATTTACAGTTCCAAATTCATCTATCTATATGGGAGAGAACAGAGGGAAACCTAAATATAAAAACAGCTACTCGAGACGAACGCTTCAACCTAGAAAAACAAAATTTGGTGAGCCAAGTGAGATTTGTGTACTGATCATTACCACCAAGTATCATCAAGTTTGGGTGAAAAAATATTTGCTGTTATTTCGGAAAATCGTTATTTCTTAGAAGCTTGGCAACCCCTCTCAATGAAAGTGCTTTTCCACAGTATGTGCCTAGGGCTACTTGAAGAGGAAACAAACCATAGAGACAAAACTGAGAACTCCTTTATTTTGTCAAGTTTTAAAAAGCTACTACAAACCATGTTGGATTTAGAGTTCCAAATTCATCTATCAATATCTCTGAGAATCGAGGGAAACTTAAATATAAAAACTGCTACTGTAGACGAACGCTTCAACCTAGAAGAACAAAATTTGGTTAGCCAAGTGGGATTTGTGTACTGATCATTCCCACCAAGTATCATCAAGATTTTTTGAATAAATATTTGCTGGTATTTCGGAAACTCGTTATTTCTTAGAAGCTTGGAAACCCATCTCAATGAAAGTGCTTTTCCACAGTGTGTGCCTAGGGCTACTTGAAGAGGAAACAAACCATAGAGACAAAACTGAGAACTCCTTTATTTTGTCAAGTCTCAAAGAGCTACTACAAACCATGTTGGATTTAGAGTTCCAAATTCATCTATCTATGTATGAGATAACAGAGGGAAACCTAAATATAAAAACTGCTACTGTAGACGAACGCTTCAACCTAAAAGACCAAAATTTGGTGAGCCAAGTGGGATTTGTGTACTGATCATTACCACCAAGTATCATCAAGATTGGGTGAAAAAATATTTGTTGGTATTTCGGAAACGCGTTTTTTCTTAGAAGCTTGGCAACCCCTCTCAATGAAAGTGCTTTTCTACACTGTGTGCCTAGGGCTACTTGAAGAGGAAACAAACCACAGAGACAAAACTGAGAACTCCGTTATTTTTTCAAGTTTCAAAGAGCTACTACAAACCATGTTGGATTTAGAGTTCCAAATTCATCTAACTATATAGGAGAGAACAGAGGGAAAAATAAGTATAAAAACTGCTACTGTAGACGAACGCTTCAACCTAGAAGAACAAAATTTGGTGAGCCTAGTGGGACTTGTGTACTGATCATTACCACCAAGTATCATGCAGATTCGGTGAAAAAATATTTGCTGGTATTTGAGAAACTCGTAATTTCTTAGAAGCTTGGCAACCCCTCTCAATGAAAGTGCTTTTCCACAGTCTGTGCCTAGGGCTACTTGAAGAGGAAACAAACAATAGAGACAAAATTGAGAACTCCTTTATTTTGTCAAGTTTTAAAGAGCTACTACAAACCATGTTGGATTTCGAGTTCCAAATTCATCTTTCTTTATGGGAGAGAACAGAGGGAAACCTAAATATAAAAACTGCTACTGTAGACGAACACTTCAACCTAGATGAACAAAATTTGGTGAGCCAAGTGGGATTTGTGTACTCCACATTAGCACCAAGTATCATCAAGATTGGGTGAAAAAATATTTGCTGGTTTTTCGGAAACTCGTTATTTCTTAGAAGCTTTTCAACCCCTCTCAATGAAAGTGCTTTTCCACTGTCTGTGCCTAGGGCTAGTTGAAGAGGAAACAAACCATAGAGACAAAACTGAGAACTCCTTTATTTTGTCAAGTTTTAAAGAGCTACTACAAACCATGTTGGATTTACAGTTCCAAATTCATCTATCTATATGGGAGAGAACAGAGGGAAACCTAAATATAAAAACAGCTACTCGAGACGAACGCTTCAACCTAGAAAAACAAAATTTGGTGAGCCAAGTGAGATTTGTGTACTGATCATTACCACCAAGTATCATCAAGTTTGGGTGAAAAAATATTTGCTGTTATTTCGGAAACTCGTTATTTCTTAGAAGCTTGGCAACCCCTCTCAATGAAAGTGCTTTTCCACAGTCTGTGCCTAGGGCTAGTTGAAGAGGAAACAAACCATAGAGACAAAACTGAGAACTCCTTTATTTTGTCAAGTTTTAAAAAGCTACTACAAACCATGTTGGATTTAGAGTTCCAAATTCATCTATCTATATGGGAGAGAACAGAGGGAAACCTAAATATAAAAACTGCTACTGTAGACGAACGCTTCAACCTAGAAGAACAAAATTTGGTGAGCCAAGTGGGATTTGTGTACTGATCATTAGCACCAAGTATCATCAAGATTGGGTGAAAAAATATATGCTGGTATTTCGGAAACTCGTTATTTCTTAGAAGATTGGCAACCCCTCTCAATGAAAGTGCTTTTCCACAGTCTGTGCCTAGGGCTACTTGAAGAGGAAACAAACCGTAGCGACAAAAGTGAGAACTCCTTTATTTTGTCAAGTTTCAAAGAGCTACTACAAACCATGTTGGATTTAGAGTTCCAAATTCATCTTTCTTTATAGGAGAGAACAGAGGGAAACCTAAATATAAAAACTGCTACTGTAGACGAACACTTCAACCTAGATGAACAAAATTTGGTGAGCCAAGTGGGATTTGTGTACTGATCATTAGCACCAAGTATCATCAAGATTGGGTGAAAAAATATTTGCTGGTATTTCGGAAACTCGTTATTTCTTAGAAGCTTGGCAACCCCTCTCAATGAAAGTGCTTTTCCACACTCTGTGCCTTGGGCTACTTGAAGAGGAAACAAACCATAGAGACAAAACTGAGAACTCCGTTATTTTTTCAAGTCTCAAAGAGCTACTACAAACCATGTTGGATTTCGAGTTCCAAATTCATCTATCTATATATCAGAGAATAGAGGGAAACCTAAATATAAAAACTGCTACTCGAGACGAACGCTTCAACCTAGATGAATAAAATTTGGTGAGCCAAGTGGGATTTGTGTACTCAACATTAGCACCAAGTATCATCAAGTTTGGGTGAAAAAATATTTGCTGGTATTTCGGAAACTCGTTATTTCTTAGAAGCTTGGCAACCCCTCTCAATGAAAGTGCTTTCCACAGTCTGTACCTAGGGCTACTTGAAGAGGAAACAAACCATAGAGACAAAACTGAGAACTCCTTTATTTTGTCAAGTTTCAAATAGCTACTACAAACCATGTTGGATTTAGAGTTCCAAATTCATCTATCAATATCTCTGAGAATCGAGGGAAACTTAAATATAAAAACTGCTACTGTAGACGAACGCTTCAACCTAGAAGAACAAAATTTGGTTAGCCAAGTGGGATTTGTGTACTGATCATTCCCACCAAGTATCATCAAGATTTTTTGAATAAATATTTGCTGGTATATCGGAAACTCGTTATTTCTTAGAAGCTTGGAAACCCATCTCAAAGAAAGTGCTTTTCCACAGTGTGTGCCTAGGGCTACTTGAAGAGGAAACAAACCATAGAGACAGAACTGAGAACTCCTTTATTTTGTCAAGTCTCAAAAAGCTACTACAAACCATGTTGGATTTAGAGTTCCAAATTCATCTATCTATGTATGAGATAACAGAGGGAAACCTAATTATAAAAACTGCTACTGTAGACGAACGCTTCAACCTAAAAGAACAAAATTTGGTGAGCCAAGTGGGATTTGTGTACTGATCATTACCACCAAGTATCATCAAGATTGGGTGAAAAAATATTTGTTGGTATTTCGGAAACTCGTTTTTTCTTAGAAGCTTGGCAACCCCTCTCAATGAAAGTGCTTTTCTACACTGTGTGCCTAGGGCTACTTGAAGAGGAAACAAACCATAGAGACAAAACTGAGAACTCCGTTATTTTTTCAAGTTTCAAAGAGCTACTACAAACCATGTTGGATTTAGAGTTCCAAATTCATCTATCTATATAGGAAAGAACAGAGGGAAAAATAAGTATAAAAACTGCTACTGTAGACGAACGCTTCAACCTAGAAGAACAAAATTTGGTGAGCCTAATGGGACTTGTGTACTGATCATTACCACCAAGTATCATGCAGATTCGGTGAAAAAATATTTGCTGGTATTTGAGAAACTCGTAATTTCTTAGAAGCTTGGCAAACCCTCTCAATGAAAGTGCTTTTCCACAGTCTGTGCCTAGGGCTACTTGAAGAGGAAACAAACAATAGAGACAAAATTGAGAACTCCTTTATTTTGTGAAGTTTCAAAGAGCTACTACAAACCATGTTGGATTTCGAGTTCCAAATTCATCTATCTATACAGGAGAGAACAGAGTGTAACCTAAATATAAAAACTGCTACTGTAGACGAACGCTTCAACCTAGAATAACAAAATTTGGTGACCCAAGTTGGAAATGTGTACTAATCATTACCTCCAAGTATCATCAAGATTGGGTGAAAAAATATTTGCTGGTATTTCGGAAACTCGTTATTTCTTAGAAGCTTGGAAACCCCTCTCAATGAAAGTGCTTTTCCAAAGTCTGTGCCTAGGGCTACTTGAAGAGGAAACAAACCATAGAGACAAAATTGAGAACTCCTTTATTTTGTCAAGTTTCAAAGAGCTACTACAAACCATGATGGATTTAGAGTTCCAAATTCATCTATCTATATATGAGAGAACAGTGTGAAACCTAAATATAAAAACTACTACTGTAGAAGAACGCTTCAACCTAGAAGAACAAAATTTGGTGAGCAAAGTGGGATTTGTGTACTGATCATTAGCACCAAGTATCATCAAGATAGGGTGAAAAAATATTTGCTGGTATTTCGGAAACTCGTTATTTCTTAGAAGCTTGGCAACCCCTCTCAATGAAAGTGCTTTTCCACAGTCTGTGCCTAGGGCTACTTGAAGAGGAAACAAACCATAGCGACAAAACTGAGAACTCCTTTATTTTGTCAAGATTCAAAGAGCTACTACAAACCATGTTGGATTTAGAGTTCCAAATTCATCTTTCTTTATAGGAGAGAACAGAGGGAAACCTAAATATAAAAATTGCTACTGTAGACGAACGATTCAACCTAGAAGAACAAAATTTGGTGAGCCAAGTGGGATTTGTGTACTGATCATTACATCCAAGTATCATCAAGATTGGGTGAAAAAATATTTGCTGGTATTTCGGAAACTCGTTATTTCTTAGAAGCTTGGCAACCCCTCTCTCTGAAAGTGCTTTTCCACAGTCTGTACCTAGGGCTACTTGAAGAGGAAACAAACCATAGAGACAAAATTGAGAACTCCTTTATTTTGTCAAGTTTCAAAGAGCTACTACAAACCTTGTTGGATTTAGAGTTCCACATTCATCTATCTATATGGGAGAGAACAGAGTGAAACCTAAATATAAAAACTGCTACTGTAGACGAACGCTTCAACCTAGAAGAACAAAATTTGGTGAGCCAAGTGGGATTTGTGTACTGATCATTACCACCAAGTATCATCAAGATTGGGTGAAAAAATATTTGCTGGTATTTCGGAAACTCGTTATTTCGTAGAAGCTTGGCAACCCCTCTCAATGAAAGTGCTTTTCCACACTCTGTGCCTTGGGCTACTTGAAGAGGAAACAAACCATAGAGACAAAACTGAGAACTCCGTTATTTTTTCAAGTCTCAAAGAGCTACTACAAACCATGTTGGATTTCGAGTTCCAAATTCATCTATCTATATATCAGAGAATAGAGGGAAACCTAAATATAAAAACTGCTACTCGAGACGAACGCTTCAACCTAGATGAATAAAATTTGGTGAGCCAAGTGGGATTTGTGTACTCAACATTAGCACCAAGTATCATCAAGTTTGGGTGAAAAAATATTTGCTGGTATTTCGGAAACTCGTTATTTCTTAGAAGCTTGGCAACCCCTCTCAATGAAAGTGCTTTCCACAGTCTGTACCTAGGGCTACTTGAAGAGGAAACAAACCATAGAGACAAAACTGAGAACTCCTTTATTTTGTCAAGTTTCAAATAGCTACTACAAACCATGTTGGATTTAGAGTTCCAAATTCATCTATCAATATCTCTGAGAATCGAGGGAAACTTAAATATAAAAACTGCTACTGTAGACGAACGCTTCAACCTAGAAGAACAAAATTTGGTTAGCCAAGTGGGATTTGTGTACTGATCATTCCCACCAAGTATCATCAAGATTTTTTGAATAAATATTTGCTGGTATTTCGGAAACTCGTTATTTCTTAGAAGCTTGGAAACCCATCTCAATGAAAGTGCTTTTCCACAGTGTGTGCCTAGGGCTACTTGAAGAGGAAACAAACCATAGAGACAAAACTGAGAACTCCTTTATTTTGTCAAGTCTCAAAGAGCTACTACAAACCATGTTGGATTTAGAGTTCCAAATTCATCTATCTATGTATGAGATAACAGAGGGAAACCTAATTATAAAAACTGCTACTGTAGACGAACGCTTCAACCTAAAAGAACAAAATTTGGTGAGCCAAGTGGGATTTGTGTACTGATCATTACCACCAAGTATCATCAAGATTGGGTGAAAAAATATTTGTTGGTATTTCGGAAACGCGTTTTTTCTTAGAAGCTTGGCAACCCCTCTCAATGAAAGTGCTTTTCTACACTGTGTGCCTAGGGCTACTTGAAGAGGAAACAAACCATAGAGACAAAACTGAGAACTCCGTTATTTTTTCAAGTTTCAAAGAGCTACTACAAACCATGTTGGATTTAGAGTTCCAAATTCATCTATCTATATAGGAGAGAACAGAGGGAAAAATAAGTATAAAAACTGCTACTGTAGACGAACGCTTCAACCTAGAAGAACAAAATTTGGTGAGCCTAGTGGGACTTGTGTACTGATCATTACCACCAAGTATCATGCAGATTCGGTGAAAAAATATTTGCTGGTATTTGAGAAACTCGTAATTTCTTAGAAGCTTGGCAACCCCTCTCAATGAAAGTGCTTTTCCACAGTCTGTGCCTAGGGCTACTTGAAGAGGAAACAAACAATAGAGACAAAATTGAGAACTCCTTTATTTTGTGAAGTTTCAAAGAGCTACTACAAACCATGTTGGATTTCGAGTTCCAAATTCATCTATCTATACAGGAGAGAACAGAGTGTAACCTAAATATAAAAACTGCTACTGTAGACGAACGCTTCAACCTAGAATAACAAAATTTGGTGACCCAAGTTGGAAATGTGTACTAATCATTACCTCCAAGTATCATCAAGATTGGGTGAAAAAATATTTGCTGGTATTTCGGAAACTCGTAATTTCTTAGAAGCTTGGCAACCCATCTCAATGAAAGTGCTTTTCCACAGTGTGTGCCTAGGGCTACTTGAAGAGGAAACAACCAAAGAGACAAATCTGAGAACTCCTTTATTTTGACAAGTCTCAAAGAGCTACTACAAACCATGTTGGATTTAGAGTTCCAAATTCATCTATCTATATATGAGATTACAGAGGGAAACCTAAATATAAAAACTGCTACTGTAGACGAACGCTTCAACCTAGAAGAACAAAATTACCTGAGCCAAGTGGGATTTGTGTACTGATCATTACCACCACGTATCATCAAGATTGGGTGAAAAAATATTTGCTGGTATTTCGGAAACTCGTTTTTCTTAGAAGCTTGGCAACCCCTTTCAATTAAATTGCTTTTCCACAGTGTGTGCCTAGGGCTACTTGAAGAGGAAACAAACCATAGAGACAAAACTGAGAACTCGGTTATTTTTTCAAGTCTCAAAGAGCTACTACAAACCATGTTGGATTTCGAGTTCCAAACTCATCTATCTATATATCAGAGAATCGAGGGAAACCTAAATATAAAAACTGCTACTCAAGACGAACGCTTCAACCTAGATGAACAAAATTTGGTGAGCCAAGTGGGATTTGTGTACTCAACATTACCACCAAGTATCATCAAGATTGGGTGAAAAAATATTTGCTGGTATTTCGGAAACTCGTTATTTCTTAGAAGCTTGGCAACCCTCTCAATGAAAGTGCTTTTCCACAGTCTGTGCCTAGGGCTAGTTGAAGAGGAAACAAACCATAGAGACAAAACTGAGAACTCCTTTACTTTGTAAAGTTTTAGAGAGCTACTACAAAACATGTTGGATTTAGAGTTCCAAATTCATCTATCTATATGGGAGAGAACAGAGGGAAACCTAAATATAAAAACAGCTACTGTCGACGAACGCTTCAACCTAGAAGAACAAAATTTGGTGAGCCAAGTGGGATTTGTGTATTGAACATTAGCACCAAGTATCATCAAGATTGGGTGAAAAAATATTTGCTGGTATTTCAGAAACTCGTTATTTCTTAGAAGTTTGGCAACCCCTCTCAATGAAAGTGCTTTTCCACACTCTGTGCCTTGGGCTACTTGAAGAGGAAACAAACAATAGAGACAAAACTGAGAACTCGGTTATTTTTTCAAGTCTCAAAAGAGCTACTACAAACCATGTTGGATTTCGAGTTCCAAATTCATCTATCTATATAGGAGAGAACAGAGGGTAACCTAAATATAAAAACTGCTACTGTAGACGAACGCTTCAACCTAGAATAACAAAATTTGGTGAGCCAAGTTGGAAATGTGTACTAATCATTACCTCCAAGTATCACCAAGATTGGGTGAAAAAATATTTGCTGGTATTTCAGAAACTCGTTATTTCGTAGAAGATTGGCAACCACTCTCAATGAAAGTGCTTTTCCAAGGTCTGTGCCTAGGGCTACTTGAAGAGGAAACAAACCATAGAGACAAAACTGAGAACTCCTTTATTTTGTCAAGTTTCAAATAGCTACTGCAAAACCATGTTGGATTTAGAGTTCCAAATTCATCTATCTATATAGGAGAGAACAGAGTGAAACCTAAATATAAAAACTGCTACTGTAGACGAACGCTTCAACATAGAAGAACAAAATTTGGTGAGCCAAGTGGTATTTGTGTACTGATCATTACCACCAAGTATCATCAAGATTGGGTGAAAAAATATTTGCTGGTTTTTCGGAAACTCCGTTATTTCTTAGAAGCTTGGCAACCCCTCTCAATGAAAGTGCTTTCCACAGTCTGTGCCTAGGGCTACTTGAAGAGGAAACAAACCATAGCGACAAAACTGAGAACTCCTTTATTTTGTCAAGTTACAAAGAGCTACTACAAACCATGTTGCATTTAGAGTTACAAATTCATCTTTCTTTATAGGAGAGAACAGAGGGAAACCTAAATATAAAAACTGCTACTGTAGACGAACGCTTCAACCTAGAGGAACAAAATTTGGTGAGCCAAGTGGGATTTGTGTACTGATCATTAGAACCAAGTATCATCAAGATTGGGTGAAAGAATATTTGCTGGTATTTCGGAAACTCGTTATTTCTTAGAAGCTTGGCAACCCCCTAAATGAAAGTGCTTTTCCACACTCTGTGCCTTGGGCTACTTGAAGAAGAAACAAACCATAGAGACAAAACTGAGAACTCCGTTATTTTTCAAGTCTCAAAGAGCTACTACAAACCATGTTGGATTTCGAGTTCCAAATTCATCTATCTATATATCAGAGAATCGAGGGAAACCTAAATACAAAAACTGCTACTCGAGACGAACGCTTCAACCTAGATGAACAAAATTTGGTGAGCCAAGTGGGATTTGTGTACGCAACATTAGCAGCAAGTATCGTCAAGTTGGGTGAAAAATATTTGCTGGTATTTCGGAAACTCGTTATTTCTTAGAAGCTTGGCAACCCCTCTCAATGAAAGTGCTTTTCCACAGTCTGTGCCTAGGGCTAGTTGAAGAGGAAACAAACCATAGAGACAAAGCTGAGAACTCCTTTATTTTGTCAAGTTTTAAAGAGCTACTATAAACCATGTTGGATTTAGAGTTCCAAATTCATCTTTCTTTATGGGAGAGAACAGAGGGAAACCTAAATATAAAAACTGCTACTGTAGACGAACACTTCAACCTAGATGAACAAAATTTGGTGAGTTAAGTGGGATTTGTGTACTCCACATTAGCACCAAGTATCATCAAGATTGGGTGAAAAAATATTTGCTGGTTTTTCGGAAACTCGTTATTTCTTAGAAGCTTGGCAACCCCTCTCAATGAAAGTGCTTTTCCACTGTCTGTGCCTAGGGCTAGTTGAAGAGGAAACAAACCATAGAGACAAAACTGAGAACTCCTTTATTTTGTCAAGTTTTAAAGAGCTACTACAAACCATGTTGGATTTAGAGTTCCAAATTCATCTATCTATATGGGAGAGAACAGAGGGAAACCTAAATGTAAAAACTGCTACTGTAGACGAACGCTTCAACCTAGAAGAACAAAATTTGGTGAGCCAAGTGGGATTTGTGTACTGATCATTACCACCAAGAATCATCAAGATTGCATGAAAAAATATTTGCTGGTATTTCGGAAACTCGTTATTTCTTAGAAGCTTGGCAACCCCTCTCAATGAAATTGCTTTCCACAGTCTCTGCCTAGGGCTACTTGAAGAGGAAACAAACCATAGAGACAAAACTGAGAACTCCTTTATTTTGTCAAGTTTCAAAGAGCTACTACAAACCATGTTGGATTTAGAGTTCCAAATTCATCTATCTATGTATCAGAGAATCGAGGGAAAACCTAAATATAAAAACTGCTACTGTAGACGAACGCTTCAACCTAGAAGAACAAAATTTGGTGAGCCAAGTGTAATTTGTGTACAGATCATTATCACCAAGTATCATCAAGATTGGGTGAATAAATATTTGCTGGTATTTCGGAAACTCGTTATTTCTTAGAAGCTTGGCAACCCATCTCAATGAAAGTGCTTTTCCACAGTGTGTGCCTAGGGCTACTTGAAGAGGAAACAAATCATAGAGACAAAACTGAGAACTCCTTTATTTTGTCAAGTCTCAAAGAGCTTCTACAAACCATGTTGGATTTAGAGTTCAAATTCATCTATCTATATATGAGATAACAGAGGGAAACCTAAATATAAAAACTGCTACTGTAGACGAATGCTTCAACCTAAAAGAACAAAATTTGGTGAGCCAAGTGGGATTTGTGTACTGATCATTACCACCAAGTATCATCAAGATTGGGTGAAAAAATATTTTCTGGTATTTCGGAAACTCGTTTTTTCTTAGAAGCTTGACAACCCTCTCAATGAAAGTGCTTTTCCACAGTGAGTGCCTAGGGCACTTGAAGAGGAAACAAACCATAGAGACAAAACTGAGAACACCGTTATTTTTTCAAGTTTCAAAGAGCTACTACAAACCATGTTGGATTTAGAGTTCCAAATTCATCTATCTATATAGGAGAGAACAGAGGGAAAAATAAGTATAAAAACTGCTACTGTAGACGAACGCTTCAACCTAGAAGAACAAAATTTGGTGAGCCTACTGGGATTTGTGTACTGATCATTACCACCAAGTATCATCCAGATTCGGTGAAAAAATATTTGCTGGTATTTGAGAAACTCGTAATTTCTTAGAAACTTGGCAACCCCTCTCAATTAAAGTGCTTTTCCACAGTCTGTGCCTAGGGCTACTTGAAGAGGAAACAAACAATAGAGACAAAACTGAGAACTCCTTTATTTTGTCAAGTTTCAAAGAGCTACTAGAAACCATGTTGGATTTCGAGTTCCAAATTCATCTATCTATATATGAGAGAACAGAGTGAAACCTAAATATAAAAACTGCTACTGTAGACGAACGCTTCAACCTAGAAGAACAAAATTTGGTGAGCCAAGTGGGATTTGTGTACTGATCATTACCACCAAGTATCATCAAGATTGGGTGAAAAAATATTTGCTGGTATTTCGGAAAATCTTTATTTCTTAGAAGCTTGGCCACCCCTCTCAATGAAAGTGCTTTTCCACAGTCTGTGCCTAGGGCTAGTTGAAGAGGAAACAAACCATAGAGACAAAACTGAGAACTCCTTTATTTTGTCAAGTTTTAAAAAGCTACTACAAACCATGTTGGATTTAGAGTTCCAAATTCATCTATCTATATGGGAGAGAACAGAGTGAAACCTAAATATAAAAACTGCTACTGTAGACGAACGCTTCAACCTAGAAGAACAAAATTTGGTGAGCCAAGTGGGATTTGTGTACTGATCATTAGCACCAAGTATCATCAAGATTGGGTGAAAAAATATATGCTGGTATTTCGGAAACTCGTTATTTCTTAGAAGATTGGCAACCCCTCTCAATGAAAGTGCTTTTCCACAGTCTGTGCCTAGGGCTACTTGAAGAGGAAACAAACCGTAGCGACAAAAGTGAGAACTCCTTTATTTTGTCAAGTTTCAAAGAGCTACTACAAACCATGTTGGATTTAGAGTTCCAAATTCATCTTTCTTTATACGAGAGAACAGAGGGAAACCTAAATATAAAAACTGCTACTGTAGACGAACACTTCAACCTAGATGAACAAAATTTGGTGAGCCAAGTGGGATTTGTGTACTGATCATTAGCACCAAGTATCATCAAGATTGGGTGAAAAAATATTTGCTGGTATTTCGGAAACTCGTTATTTCTTAGAAGCTTGGCAACCCCTCTCAATGAAAGTGCTTTTCCACTCTCTGTGCCTTGGGCTACTTGAAGAGGAAACAAACCATAGACACATAACTGAGAACTCCGTTATTTTTTCAAGTCTCAAAGAGCTACTACATACCATGTTGGATTTCGAGTTCCAAATTCATCTATCTATATATCAGAGAATAGAGGGAAACCTAAATATAAAAACTGCTACTCGAGACGAACGCTTCAACCTAGATGAACAAAATTTGGTGAGCCAAGTGGGATTTGTGTACGCAACATTAGCAGCAAGTATCGTCAAGATTGGGTGAAAAAATATTTGCTGGTATTTCGGAAACTCGTTATTTCTTAGAAGCTTGGCAACCCCTCTCAATGAAAGTGCTTTTCCACAGTCTGTGCCTAGGGCTAGTTGAAGAGGAAACAAACCATAGAGACAAAGCTGAGAACTCCTTTATTTTGTCAAGTTTTAAAGAGCTACTATAAACCATGTTGGATTTAGAGTTCCAAATTCATCTTTCTTTATGGGAGAGAACAGAGGGAAACCTAAATATAAAAACTGCTACTGTAGACGAACACTTCAACCTAGATGAACAAAATTTGGTGAGTTAAGTGGGATTTGTGTACTCCACATTAGCACCAAGTATCATCAAGATTGGGTGAAAAAATATTTGCTGGTTTTTCGGAAACTCGTTATTTCTTAGAAGCTTGGCAACCCCTCTCAATGAAAGTGCTTTTCCACTGTCTGTGCCTAGGGCTAGTTGAAGAGGAAACAAACCATAGAGACAAAACTGAGAACTCCTTTATTTTGTCAAGTTTTAAAGAGCTACTACAAACCATGTTGGATTTAGAGTTCCAAATTCATCTATCTATATGGGAGAGAACAGAGGGAAACCTAAATGTAAAAACTGCTACTGTAGACGAACGCTTCAACCTAGAAGAACAAAATTTGGTGAGCCAAGTGGGATTTGTGTACTGATCATTACCACCAAGAATCATCAAGATTGCATGAAAAAATATTTGCTGGTATTTCGGAAACTCGTTATTTCTTAGAAGCTTGGCAACCCCTCTCAATGAAATTGCTTTCCACAGTCTCTGCCTAGGGCTACTTGAAGAGGAAACAAACCATAGAGACAAAACTGAGAACTCCTTTATTTTGTCAAGTTTCAAAGAGCTACTACAAACCATGTTGGATTTAGAGTTCCAAATTCATCTATCTATGTATCAGAGAATCGAGGGAAACCTAAATATAAAAACTGCTACTGTAGACGAACGCTTCAACCTAGAAGAACAAAATTTGGTGAGCCAAGTGTAATTTGTGTACAGATCATTATCACCAAGTATCATCAAGATTGGGTGAATAAATATTTGCTGGTATTTCGGAAACTCGTTATTTCTTAGAAGCTTGGCAACCCATCTCAATGAAAGTGCTTTTCCACAGTGTGTGCCTAGGGCTACTTGAAGAGGAAACAAATCATAGAGACAAAACTGAGAACTCCTTTATTTTGTCAAGTCTCAAAGAGCTTCTACAAACCATGTTGGATTTAGAGTTCAAAATTCATCTATCTATATATGAGATAACAGAGGGAAACCTAAATATAAAAACTGCTACTGTAGACGAATGCTTCAACCTAAAAGAACAAAATTTGGTGAGCCAAGTGGGATTTGTGTACTGATCATTACCACCAAGTATCATCAAGATTGGGTGAAAAAATATTTTCTGGTATTTCGGAAACTCGTTTTTTCTTAGAAGCTTGACAACCCCTCTCAATGAAAGTGCTTTTCCACAGTGAGTGCCTAGGGCACTTGAAGAGGAAACAAACCATAGAGACAAAACTGAGAACACCGTTATTTTTTCAAGTTTCAAAGAGCTACTACAAACCATGTTGGATTTAGAGTTCCAAATTCATCTATCTATATAGGAGAGAACAGAGGGAAAAATAAGTATAAAAACTGCTACTGTAGACGAACGCTTCAACCTAGAAGAACAAAATTTGGTGAGCCTACTGGGATTTGTGTACTGATCATTACCACCAAGTATCATCCAGATTCGGTGAAAAAATATTTGCTGGTATTTGAGAAACTCGTAATTTCTTAGAAACTTGGCAACCCCTCTCAATTAAAGTGCTTTTCCACAGTCTGTGCCTAGGGCTACTTGAAGAGGAAACAAACAATAGAGACAAAACTGAGAACTCCTTTATTTTGTCAAGTTTCAAAGAGCTACTAGAAACCATGTTGGATTTCGAGTTCCAAATTCATCTATCTATATATGAGAGAACAGAGTGAAACCTAAATATAAAAACTGCTACTGTAGACGAACGCTTCAACCTAGAAGAACAAAATTTGGTGAGCCAAGTGGGATTTGTGTACTGATCATTACCACCAAGTATCATCAAGATTGGGTGAAAAAATATTTGCTGGTATTTCGGAAAATCTTTATTTCTTAGAAGCTTGGCCACCCCTCTCAATGAAAGTGCTTTTCCACAGTCTGTGCCTAGGGCTAGTTGAAGAGGAAACAAACCATAGAGACAAAACTGAGAACTCCTTTATTTTGTCAAGTTTTAAAAAGCTACTACAAACCATGTTGGATTTAGAGTTCCAAATTCATCTATCTATATGGGAGAGAACAGAGTGAAACCTAAATATAAAAACTGCTACTGTAGACGAACGCTTCAACCTAGAAGAACAAAATTTGGTGAGCCAAGTGGGATTTGTGTACTGATCATTAGCACCAAGTATCATCAAGATTGGGTGAAAAAATATATGCTGGTATTTCGGAAACTCGTTATTTCTTAGAAGATTGGCAACCCCTCTCAATGAAAGTGCTTTTCCACAGTCTGTGCCTAGGGCTACTTGAAGAGGAAACAAACCGTAGCGACAAAAGTGAGAACTCCTTTATTTTGTCAAGTTTCAAAGAGCTACTACAAACCATGTTGGATTTAGAGTTCCAAATTCATCTTTCTTTATACGAGAGAACAGAGGGAAACCTAAATATAAAAACTGCTACTGTAGACGAACACTTCAACCTAGATGAACAAAATTTGGTGAGCCAAGTGGGATTTGTGTACTGATCATTAGCACCAAGTATCATCAAGATTGGGTGAAAAAATATTTGCTGGTATTTCGGAAACTCGTTATTTCTTAGAAGCTTGGCAACCCCTCTCAATGAAAGTGCTTTTCCACTCTCTGTGCCTTGGGCTACTTGAAGAGGAAACAAACCATAGACACATAACTGAGAACTCCGTTATTTTTTCAAGTCTCAAAGAGCTACTACATACCATGTTGGATTTCGAGTTCCAAATTCATCTATCTATATATCAGAGAATAGAGGGAAACCTAAATATAAAAACTGCTACTCGAGACGAACGCTTCAACCTAGATGAATAAAATTTGGTGAGCCAAGTGGGATTTGTGTACTCAACATTAGCACCAAGTATCATCAAGTTTGGGTGAAAAAATATTTGCTGGTATTTCGGAAACTCGTTATTTCTTAGAAGCTTGGCAACCCCTCTCAATGAAAGTGCTTTTCCACAGTCTGTGCCTAGGGCTAGTTGAAGAGGAAACAAACCATAGAGACAAAACTGAGAACTCCTTTATTTTGTCAAGTTTTAAAGAGCTACTACAAACCATGTTGGATTTAGAGTTCCAAATTCATCTATCTATATGGGAGAGAACAGAGGGAAACCTAAATGTAAAAACTGCTACTGTAGACGAACGCTTCAACCTAGAAGAACAAAATTTGGTGAGCCAAGTGGGATTTGTGTACTGATCATTACCACCAAGTATCATCAAGATTGCGTGAAAAAATATTTGCTGGTATTTCGGAAACTCGTTATTTCTTAGAAGCTTTGCAACCCCTCTCAATGAAATTGCTTTCCACAGTCTCTGCCTAGGGCTACTTGAAGAGGAAACAAACCATAGAGAAAAAACTGAGAACTCCTTTATTTTGTCAAGTTTCAAAGAGCTACTACAAACCATGTTGGATTTAGAGTTCCAAATTCATCTATCTATGTATCAGAGAATCGAGGGAAACCTAAATATAAAAACTGCTACTGTAGACGAACGCTTCAACCTAGAAGAACAAAATTTGGTGAGCCAAGTGTAATTTGTGTACAGATCATTATCACCAAGTATCATCAAGATTGGGTGAATAAATATTTGCTGGTATTTCGGAAACTCGTTATTTCTTAGAAGCTTGGCAACCCATCTCAATGAAAGTGCTTTTCCACAGTGTGTGCCTAGGGCTACTTGAAGAGGAAACAAATCATAGAGACAAAACTGAGAACTCCTTTATTTTGTCAAGTCTCAAAGAGCTTCTACAAACCATGTTGGATTTAGAGTTCCAAATTCATCTATCTATATATGAGATAACAGAGGGAAACCTAAATATAAAAACTGCTACTGTAGACGAACGCTTCAATCTAAAAGAACAAAATTTGGTGAGCCAAGTGGGATTTGTGTACTGATCATTACCACCAAGTATCATCAAGATTGGGTGAAAAAATATTTTCTGGTATTTCGGAAACTCGTTTTTTCTTAGAAGCTTGACAACCCCTCTCAATGAAAGTGCTTTTCCACAGTGAGTGCCTAGGGCACTTGAAGAGGAAACAAACCATAGAGACAAAACTGAGAACACCGTTATTTTTTCAAGTTTCAAAGAGCTACTACAAACCATGTTGGATTTAGAGTTCCAAAATCATCTATCTATATAGGAGAGAACAGAGGGAAAAATAAGTATAAAAACTGCTACTGTAGACGAACGCTTCAACCTAGAAGAACAAAATTTGGTGAGCCTAGTGGGATTTGTGTACTGATCATTACCACCAAGTATCATCCAGATTCGGTGAAAAAATATTTGCTGGTATTTGAGAAACTCGTAATTTCTTAGAAGCTTGGCAACCCCTCTCAATTAAAGTGCTTTTCCACAGTCTGTGCCTAGGGCTACTTGAAGAGGAAACAAACAATAGAGACAAAACTGAGAACTCCTTTATTTTGTCAAGTTTCAAAGAGCTACTAGAAACCATGTTGGATTTCGAGTTCCAAATTCATCTATCTATATATGAGAGAACAGAGTGAAACCTAAATATAAAAACTGCTACTGTAGACGAACGCTTCAACCTAGAAGAACAAAATTTGGTGAGCCAAGTGGGATTTGTGTACTGATCATTACCACCAAGTATCATCAAGATTGGGTGAAAAAATATTTGCTGGTATTTCGGAAAATCTTTATTTCTTAGAAGCTTGGCAACCCCTCTCAATGAAAGTGCTTTTCCACAGTCTGTGCCTAGGGCTACTTGAAGAGGAAACAAACCATAGTGACAAAACTGAGAACTCCTTTATTTTGTCAAGTTTCAAAGAGCTACTACAAACCATGTTGGATTTAGAGTTCCAAATTCATCTTTCTTTATAGGAGAGAACAGAGGGAAACCTAAATATAAAAACTGCTACTGTAGACGAACGCTTCAACCTAGATGAACAAAATTTGGTGAGCCAAGTGGGATTTGTGTACTGATCATTAGCACCAAGTATCATCAAGATTGGGTGAAAAAATATTTGCTGGTATTTCGGAAACTCGTTATTTCTTAGAAGCTTGGCAACCCCTCTCAATGAAAGTGCTTTTCCACTCTCTGTGCCTTGGGCTACTTGAAGAGGAAACAAACCATAGACACATAACTGAGAACTCCGTTATTTTTTCAAGTCTCAAAGAGCTACTACATACCATGTTGGATTTCGAGTTCCAAATTCATCTATCTATATATCAGAGAATAGAGGGAAACCTAAATATAAAAACTGCTACTCGAGACGAACGCTTCAACCTAGATGAATAAAATTTGGTGAGCCAAGTGGGATTTGTGTACTCAACATTAGCACCAAGTATCATCAAGTTTGGGTGAAAAAATATTTGCTGGTATTTCGGAAACTCGTTATTTCTTAGAAGCTTGGCAACCCCTCTCAATGAAAGTGCTTTTCCTTTTCCACAGGTCTGTGCCTAGGGGCTAGTTGAAGGAGGAAACAAACCATAGAGACAAAACTGAGAACTCCTTATTTTGTCAAGTTTAAAGAGCTACTACAAACCATGTTGGATTTAGAGTTCCAAATTCATCTATCTATATGGAGAGAACAGAGGAAACCTAAATGTAAAAACTGCTACTGTAGACGAACGCTTCAACCTAGAAGAACAAAATTGGTGAGCCAAGTGGGATTTGTGTACTGATCATTACCACCAAGTATCATCAAGATTGCGTGAAAAAATATTTGCTGGTATTTCGGAAACTCGTTATTTCTTAGAAGCTTTGCAACCCCTCTCAATGAAATTGCTTTCCACAGTCTCTGCCTAGGGCTACTTGAAGAGGAAACAAACCATAGAGAAAAAACTGAGAACTCCTTTATTTTGTCAAGTTTCAAAGAGCTACTACAAACCATGTTGGATTTAGAGTTCCAAATTCATCTATCTATGTATCAGAGAATCGAGGGAAACCTAAATATAAAAACTGCTACTGTAGACGAACGCTTCAACCTAGAAGAACAAAATTTGGTGAGCCAAGTGTAATTTGTGTACAGATCATTATCACCAAGTATCATCAAGATTGGGTGAATAAATATTTGCTGGTATTTCGGAAACTCGTTATTTCTTAGAAGCTTGGCAACCCATCTCAATGAAAGTGCTTTTCCCACAGTGTGTGCCTAGGGCTACTTGAAGAGGAAACAAATCATAGAGACAAAACTGAGAACTCCTTTATTTTGTCAAGTCTCAAAGAGCTTCTACAAACCATGTTGGATTTAGAGTTCCAAATTCATCTATCTATATATGAGATAAACAGAGGGAAACCTAAATATAAAAACTGCTACTGTAGACGAACGCTTCAACCTAAAAGAACAAAATTTGGTGAGCCAAGTGGGATTTGTGTACTGATCATTACCACCAAGTATCATCAAGATTGGGTGAAAAATATTTTCTGGTATTTCGGAAACTCGTTTTTCTTAGAAGCTTGACAACCCCTCTCAATGAAAGTGCTTTTCCACAGTGAGTGCCTAGGGCACTTGAAGAGGAAACAAACCATAGAGACAAAACTGAGAACACCGTTATTTTTTCAAGTTTCAAAGAGCTACTACAAACCATGTTGGATTTAGAGTTCCAAATTCATCTATCTATATAGGAGAGAACAGAGGGAAAAATAAGTATAAAAACTGCTACTGTAGACGAACGCTTCAACCTAGAAGAACAAAATTTGGTGAGCCTAGTGGGATTTGTGTACTGATCATTACCACCAAGTATCATCCAGATTCGGTGAAAAAATATTTGCTGGTATTTGAGAAACTCGTAATTTCTTAGAAGCTTGGCAACCCCTCTCAATTAAAGTGCTTTTCCACAGTCTGTGCCTAGGGCTACTTGAAGAGGAAACAAACAATAGAGACAAAACTGAGAACTCCTTTATTTTGTCAAGTTTCAAAGAGCTACTAGAACCATGTTGGATTTCGAGTTCCAAATTCATCTATCTATATATGAGAGAACAGAGTGAAACCTAAATATAAAAACTGCTACTGTAGACGAACGCTTCAACCTAGAAGAACAAAATTTGTGAGCCAAGTGGGATTTGTGTACTGATCATTACCACCAAGTATCATCAAGATTGGGTGAAAAAAATATTTGCTGGTATTTCGGAAAATCTTTATTTCTTAGAAGCTTGGCAACCCCTCTCAATGAAAGTGCTTTTCCACAGTCTGTGCCTAGGGCTACTTGAAGAGGAAACAAACCATAGTGACAAAACTGAGAACTCCTTTATTTTGTCAAGTTTCAAAGAGCTACTACAAACCATGTTGGATTTAGAGTTCCAAATTCATCTTTCTTTATAGGAGAGAACAGAGGGAAACCTAAATATAAAAACTGCTACTGTAGACGAACGCTTCAACCTAGATGAACAAAATTTGGTGAGCCAAGTGGGATTTGTGTACTGATCATTAGCACCAAGTATCATCAAGATGGGTGAAAAAATATTTGCTGGTATTTCGGAAACTCGTTATTTCTTAGAAGCTTGGCAACCCCTCTCAATGAAAGTGCTTTTCCACACTCTGTGCCTTGGGCTACTTGAAGAGGAAACAAACCATAGAGACAAAACTGAGAACTCCGTTATTTTTTCAAGTCTCAAAGAGCTACTACAAACCATGTTGGATTTCGAGTTCCAAATTCATCTATCTATGTATCAGAGAATCGAGGGAAACCTAAATAAAAACTGCTACTGTAGATGAACGCTTCAACCTAGATGAACAAAATTTGGTGAGCCAAGTGGGATTTGTGTACTCAACATTAGCACCAAGTATCATCAAGTTTGGGTGAAAAAATATTTGCTGGTATTTCGGAAACTCGTTATTTCTTAGAAGCTTGGCAACCCCTCTCAATGAAAGTGCTTTTCCACAGTCTGTGCCTAGGGCTAGTTGAAGAGGAAAACAAACCATAGAGACAAAACTGAGAACTCCTTTATTTTGTCAAGTTTTAAAGAGCTACTACAAACCATGTTGGATTTAGAGTTCCAAATTCATCTATCTATATGGGAGAGAACAGAGGGACACCTAAATGTAAAAACTGCTACTGTAGACGAACGCTTCAACCTAGAAGAACAAAATTTGGTGAGCCAAGTGGGATTTGTGTACTGATCATTAGCACCAAGTATCATCAAGATTGGGTGAAAAAATATTTGCTGGTATTTCGGAACCTCGTTATTTCTTAGAAGCTTGGCAACCCTCTCAATGAAAGTGCTTTTCCACAGTGAGTGCCTTTGGCTACTTGAAGAGGAAACAAACCATAGAGACAAAACTGAGAACTCCGTTATTTTTTCAAGTTTCAAAGAGCTACTACAAACCATGATGGATTTAGAGTTCCAAATTCATCTATCTATATATGAGATGACAGAGGGAAACCTAAATATAAAACTGCTACTGTAGACGAACGCTTCAACCTAAAAGAACAAAATTTGGTGAGCAAAGTGGGATTTGTGTACTGATCATTACCACCAAGTATCATCAAGATTGGTGAAAAAATATTTTCTGGTATTTCGGAAACTCGTTTTTTCTTAGAAGCTTGACAACCCCCTCTCAATGAAAGTGCTTTTCCACAGTGAGTGCCTAGGGCACTTGAAGAGGAAACAAACCATAGAGACAAAACTGAGAACTCCGTTATTTTTTCAAGTTTCAAAGAGCTACTACAAACCATGTTGGATTTAGAGTTCCAAATTCATCTATCTATATAGGAGAGAACAGAGGGAAAAATAAGTATAAAAACTGCTACTGTAGACGAACGCTTCAACCTAGAAGAACAAAATATGGTGAGCCTAGTGGGATTTGTGTACTGATCATTACCACCAAGTATCATCCAGATTCGGTGAAAAAATATTTGCTGGTATTTGAGAAACTCGAAATTTCTTAGAAGCTTGGCATCCCCTCTCAATTAAAGTGCTTTTCCACAGTCTGTGCCTAGGGCTACTTGAAGAGGAAACAAACAATAGAGACAAAACTGAGAACTCCTTTATTTTGTCAAGTTTCAAAGAGCTACTACAAACCATGTTGGAATTAGAGTTCCAAATTCATCTATCTATATATGAGAGAACAGAGTGAAACCTAAAATATAAAAACTGCTACTGTAGACGAACGATTCAACCTAGAAGAACAAAATTTGGTGAGCCAAGTGGTATTTGTGTACTGATCATTACCACCAAGTATCATCAAGTTTGGGTAAATAATATTTGCTGGTTTTTCGGAAACTCGTTATTTCTTAGAAGCTTGGCAACCCCTCTCAATGAAAGTGCTTTCCACAGTCTGTGCCTAGGGCTACTTGAAGAGGAAACAAACCATAGCGACAAAACTGAGAACTCCTTTATTTTGTCAAGTTACAAAGAGCTACTAAAAACCATGTTGCATTTAGAGTTACAAATTCATCTTTCTTTATAGGAGAGAACAGAGGGAAACCTAAATATAAAAACTGCTACTGTAGACGAACGCTTCAACCTAGAAGAACAAAATTTGGTGAGCCAAGTGGGATTTGTGTACTGATCATTAGAACCAAGTATCATCAAGATTGGGTGAAAGAATATTTGCTGGTATTTCGGAAACTCGTTATTTCTTAGAAGCTTGGCAACCCCTCTAAATGAAAGTGCTTTTCCACACTCTGTGACTTGGGCTACTTGAAGAAGAAACAAACCATAGAGACAAAACTGAGAACTCCGTTATTTTTTCAAGTCTCAAAGAGCTACTACAAACCATGTTGGATTTCGAGTTCCAAATTCATCTATCTATATATCAGAGAATCGAGGGAAACCTAAATACAAAAACTGCTTGCTACTCGAGACGAACGCTTCAACCTAGATGAACAAAATTTGGTGAGCCAAGTGGGATTTGTGTACGCAACATTAGCAGCAAGTATCATCAAGATTGGGTGAAAAAATATTTGCTGGTATTTCGGAAACTCGTTATTTCTTAGAAGCTTGGCAACCCCTCTCAATGAAAGTGCTTTTCCACAGTCTGTGCCTAGGGCTAGTTGAAGAGGAAACAAACCATAGAGACAAAGCTGAGAACTCCTTTATTTTGTCAAGTTTTAAAGAGCTACTACAAACCATGTTGGATTTAGAGTTCCAAATTCATCTTTCTTTATGGGAAAGAACAGAGGGAAACCAAAATATAAAAACTGCTACTGTAGACGAACACTTCAACCTAGATGAACAAAATTTGGTGAGCCAAGTGGGATTTGTGTACTCCACATTAGCACCAAGTATCATCAAGATTGGGTGAAAAAATATTTGCTGGTTTTTCGGAAACTCGTTATTTCTTAGAAGCTTGGCAACCCCTCTCAATGAAAGTGCTTTTCCACAGTCTGTGCCTAGGGCTAGTTGAAGAGGAAACAAACCATAGAGACAAAACTGAGAACTCCTTTATTTTGTCAAGTTTTAAAGAGCTACTACAAACCATGTTGGATTTAGAGTTCCAAATTCATCTATCTATATGGGAGAGAACAGAGGGAAACCTAAATATAAAAACAGCTATTCGAGACGAACGCTTCAACCTAGAAAAACAAAATTTGGTGAGCCAAGTGAGATTTGTGTACTGATCATTACCACCAAGTATCATCAAGTTTGGGTGAAAAAATATTTGCTGGTATTTCGGAAACTCGTTATTTCTTAGAAGCTTGGCAACCCCTCTCAATGAAAGTGCTTTTCCACAGTCTGTGCCTAGGGCTACTTGAAGAGGAAACAAACCATAGAGACAAAACTGAGAACTCCTTTATTTTGTCAAGTTTTAAAGAGCTACTACAAACCATGTTTTATTTAGAGTTCCAAATTAATCTATCTATATGGGAGAGAACAGAGGGAAACCTAAATGTAAAAACTTCTACTGTAGACGAACGCTTCAACCTAGAAGAACAAAATTTGGTGAGCCAAGTGGGATTTGTGTACTGATCATTACCACCAAGTATCATCAAGATTGCGTGAAAAAATATTTGCTGGTATTTCGGAAACTCGTTATTTCTTAGAAGCTTGGCAACCCCTCTCAATGAAATTGCTTTCCACAGTCTCTGCCTAGGGCTACTTGAAGAGGAAACAAACCATAGAGACAAAACTGAGAACTCCTTTATTTTGTCAAGTTTCAAAGAGCTACTACAAACCATGTTGGATTTAGAGTTCCAAATTCATCTATCTATGTATCAGAGAATCGAGGGAAACCTAAATATAAAAACTGCTACTGTAGACGAACGCTTCAACCTAGAAGAACAAAATTTGGTGAGCCAAGTGTAATTTGTGTACAGATCATTATCACCAAGTATCATCAAGATTGGGTGAATAAATATTTGCTGGTATTTCGGAAACTCGTTATTTCTTAGAAGCTTGGCAACCCATCTCAATGAAAGTGCTTTTCCACAGTGTGTGCCTAGGGCTACTTGAAGAGGAAACAAACCATAGAGACAAAACTGAGAACTCCTTTATTTTGTCAAGTCTCAAAGAGCTTCTACAAACCATGTTGGATTTAGAGTTCCAAATTCATCTATCTATATATGAGATAACAGAGGGAAACCTAAATATAAAAACTGCTACTGTAGACGAACGCTTCAACCTAAAAGAACAAAATTTGGTGAGCCAAGTGGGATTTGTGTACTGATCATTACCACCAAGTATCATCAAGATTGGGTGAAAAAATATTTTCTGGTATTTCGGAAACTCGTTTTTTCTTAGAAGCTTGACAACCCCTCTCAATGAAAGTGCTTTTCCACAGTGAGTGCCTAGGGCACTTGAAGAGGAAACAAACCATAGAGACAAAACTGAGAACTCCGTTATTTTTTCAAGTTTCAAAGAGCTACTACAAACCATGTTGGATTTAGAGTTCCAAATTCATCTATCTATATAGGAGAGAACAGAGGGAAAAATAAGTATAAAAACTGCTACTGTAGACGAACGCTTCAACCTAGAAGAACAAAATTTGGTGAGCCTAGTGGGATTTGTGTACTGATCATTACCACCAAGTATCATCCAGATTCGGTGAAAAAATATTTGCTGGTATTTGAGAAACTCGTAATTTCTTAGAAGCTTGGCAACCCCTCTCAATTAAAGTGCTTTTCCACAGTCTGTGCCTAGGGCTACTTGAAGAGGAAAAAAACAATAGAGACAAAACTGAGAACTCCTTTATTTTGTCAAGTTTCAAAGAGCTACTACAAACCATGTTGGATTTAGAGTTCCAAATTCAACTTTCTTTATGGGAAAGAACAGAGGGAAACCTAAATATAAAAACTGCTACTGTAGACGAACACTTCAACCTAGATGAACAAAATTTGGTGAGCCAAGTGGGATTTGTGTACTCCACATTAGCACCAAGTATCATCAAGATTGGGTGAAAAAATATTTGCTGGTTTTTCGGAAACTCGTTATTTCTTAGAAGCTTGGCAACCCCTCTCAATGAAAGTGCTTTTCCACAGTCTGTGCCTAGGGCTAGTTGAAGAGGAAACAAACCATAGAGACAAAACTGAGAACTCCTTTATTTTGTCAAGTTTTAAAGAGCTACTACAAACCATGTTGGATTTAGAGTTCCAAATTCATCTATCTATATGGGAGAGAACAGAGGGAAACCTAAATATAAAAACAGCTACTCGAGACGAACGCTTCAACCTAGAAAAACAAAATTTGGTGAGCCAAGTGAGATTTGTGTACTGATCATTACCACCAAGTATCATCAAGTTTGGGTGAAAAAATATTTGCTGGTATTTCGGAAACTCGTTATTTCTTAGAAGCTTGGCAACCCCTCTCAATGAAAGTGCTTTTCCACAGTCTGTGCCTAGGGCTACTTGAAGAGGAAACAAACCATAGAGACAAAACTGAGAACTCCTTTATTTTGTCAAGTTTTAAAGAGCTACTACAAACCATGTTTTATTTAGAGTTCCAAATTAATCTATCTATATGGGAGAGAACAGAGGGAAACCTAAATGTAAAAACTTCTACTGTAGACGAACGCTTCAACCTAGAAGAACAAAATTTGGTGAGCCAAGTGGGATTTGTGTACTGATCATTACCACCAAGTATCATCAAGATTGCGTGAAAAAATATTTGCTGGTATTTCGGAAACTCGTTATTTCTTAGAAGCTTGGCAACCCCTCTCAATGAAATTGCTTTTCCACACTCTGTGCCTTGGGCTACTTGAAGAGGAAACAAACCATAGAGACAAAACTGAGAACTCCGTTATTTTTTCAAGTCTCAAAGAGCTACTACAAACCATGTTGGATTTCGAGTTCCAAATTCATCTATCTATATATCAGAGAATCGAGGGAAACCTAAATATAAAAACTGCTACTGTAGACGAACGCTTCAACCCAGATGAACAAAATTTGGTGAGCCAAGTGGGATTTGTGTACTCAACATTAGCACCAAGTATCATCAAGTTTGGGTGAAAAAATATTTGCTGGTATTTCGGAAACTCGTTATTTCTTAGAAGCTTGGCAACCCCTCTCAATGAAAGTGCTTTTCCACAGTGAGTGCCTTTGGCTACTTGAAGAGGAAACAAACCATAGAGACAAAACTGAGAACTCCGTTATTTTTTCAAGTTTCAAAGAGCTACTACAAACCATGATGGATTTAGAGTTCCAAATTCATCTATCTATATATGAGATAACAGAGGGAAACCTAAATATAAAAACTGCTACTGTAGACGAACGCTTCAACCTAAAAGAACAAAATTTGGTGCGCCAAGTGGGATTTGTGTACTGATCATTACCACCAAGTATCATCCAGATTCGGTGAAAAAATATTTGCTGGTATTTAGAAACTCGTTATTTCTTAGAAGCTTGGCAACCCCTCTCAATTAAAGTGCTTTTCCACAGTCTGTGCCTAGGGCTACTTGAAGAGGAAACAAACAATAGAGACAAAATTGAGAACTCCTTTATTTTGTCAAGTTTCAAAGAGCTACTACAAACCATGTTGGAATTAGAGTTCCAAATTCATCTATCTATATATGAGAGAACAGAGTGAAACCTAAATATAAAAACTGCTACTGTAGACGAACGCTTCAACCTAGAAGAACAAAATTTGGTGAGCCAAGTGGGATTTGTGTACTGATCATTACCACCAAGTATCATCAAGATTGGGTGAAAAAATATTTGCTGGTATTTCAGAAAATCGTTATTTCTTAGAAGCATGGCAACCCCTCTCAATGAAAGTGCTTTTCCACAGTCTGTGCCTAGGGCTACTTGAAGAGGAAACAAACCATAGCGACAAAACAGAGAACTCCTTTATGTTGTCAAGTTTCAAAGAGCTACTACAAACCATGTTGGATTTAGAGTTATAAATTCATCTTTCTTTATAGGAGAGAACAGAGGGAAACCTAAATATAAAAACTGCTACTATAGACGAACGCTTCAACCTAGAAGAACAAAATTTGGTGAGCCAAGTGGGAATTGTGTACTGATCATTAGCACCAAGTATCATCAAGATTGGGTGAAAAAATATTTGCTGGTATTTCGGAAACTCGTTATTTCTTAGAAGCTTGGCAACCCCTCTCAATGAAAGTGCTTTTCCACAGTCTGTGCCTAGGGCTAGTTGAAGAGGAAACAAACCATAGAGACAAAACTGAGAACTCCTTTATTTTGTCAAGTTTCAAGGAGCTACTACAAACCTTGTTGGATTTAGAGTTCCAAATTCATCTATCTATATGGGAGAGAACAGAGGGAAACCTAAATATAAAAACTGATACTGTAGACGAACGCTTCAACCTAGAAGAACAAAATTTGGTGAGCCAAGTGGGATTTGTGTACTGATCATTACCACCAAGTATCATTAATATTGGGTGAAAAAATATTTGCTGGTATTTCGGAAACTCGTTATTTCTTAGAAGCTTGGCAACCCCTCTCAATGAAAGTGCTTTTCCACAGTCTGTGCCTAGGGCTAGTTGAAGAGGAAACAAACCATAGAGACAAAACTGAGAACTCCTTTATTTTGTCAAGTTTTAAAGAGCTACTACAAACCATGTTGGATTTAGAATTCCAAATTCATCTATCTATATGGGAGAGAACAGAGGGACACCTAAATGTAAAAACTGCTACTGTAGACGAACGCTTCAACATAGAAGAACAAAATTTGGTGAGCCAAGTGGGATTTGTGTACTGATCATTAGCACCAAGTATCAGCAAGATTGGGTGAAAAAATATTTGCTGGTATTTCGGAACCTCGTTATTTCTTAGAAGCTTGGCAACCCCTCTCAATGAAAGTGCTTTTCCACAGTGAGTGCCTTTGGCTACTTGAAGAGGAAACAAACCATAGAGACAAAACTGAGAACTCCGTTATTTTTTCAAGTTTCAAAGAGCTACTACAAACCATGATGGATTTAGAGTTCCAAATTCATCTATCTATATAGGAGAGAACAGAGGGAAAAATAAGTATAAAAATTGCTACTGTAGACGAATGCTTCAACCTAGAAGAACAAAATTTGGTGAGCCTAGTGGGATTTGTGTACTGATCATTACCACCAAGTATCATCCAGATTCGGTGAAAAAATATTTGCTGGTATTTGAGAAACTCGTAATTTCTTAGAAGCTTCGCAACCCCTCTCAATGAAAGTGCTTTTCCACAGTCTGTGCCTAGGGCTACTTGAAGAGGAAACAAACAATAGAGACAAAACTGAGAACTCCTTTATTTTGTCAAGTTTCAAAGAGCTACTACAAACCATGTTGGATTTAGAGTTCCAAATTCATCTATCTATATAAGAGAGAACAGAGGGTAACCTAAATATAGAAACTGCTACTGTAGACGAACGCTTCAACCTAGAAGAACAAAATTTGGTGAGCCAAGTTGGAAATGTGTTCTAATCATTACCTCCAAGTATCATCAAGATTGGGTGAAAAAATATTTGCTGGTATTTCGGAAACTCGTTATTTCTTAGAAGATTGGCAACCCCTCTCAATGAAAGTGCTTTTCCAAGGTCTGTGCCTAGGGCTACTTGAGGAGGAAACAAACCATAGAGACAAAACTGAGAACTCCGTTATTTTTTCAAGTGTCAAAGAGCTACTACAAACCATGTTGGAATTAGAGTTCCAAATTCATCTATCTATATATGAGAGAACAGAGTGAAACCTAAATATAAAAACTGCTACTGTAGACGAACGCTTCAACCTAGAAGAACAAAATTTGGTGAGCCAAGTGGGATTTGTGTACTGATCATTACCACCAAGTATCATCAAGATTGGGTGAAAAAATATTTGCTGGTATTTCGGAAAATCGTTATTTCTTAGAAGCTTGGCAACCCCTCTCAATGAAAGTGCTTTTCCACAGTCTGTGCCTAGGGCTACTTGAAGAGGAAACAAACCATAGCGACAAAACTGAGAACTCCTTTATTTTGTCAAGTTTCAAAGAGCTACTACAAACCATGTTGGATTTAGTGTTATAAATTCATCTTTCTTTATAGGAGAGAACAGAGTTAAACCTAAATATAAAAACTGCTACTATAGACGAACGATTCAACCTAGAAGAACAAAATTTGGTGAGCCAAGTGGGAATTGTGTACTGATCATTAGCACCAAGTATCATCAAGATTGGGTGAAAAAATATTTGCTGGTATTTCGGAAACTCGTTATTTCTTAGAAGCTTGGCAACCCCTCTCAATGAAAGTGCTTTTCCACAGTCTGTGCCTAGGGCTACTTGAAGAGGAAACAAACCATAGAGACAAAACTGAGAACTCCTTTATTTTGTCAAGTTTCAAGGAGCTACTACAAACCTTGTTGGATTTAGAGTTCCAAATTCATCTATCTATATGGGAGAGAACAGAGGGAAACCTAAATATAAAAACTGATACTGTAGACGAACGCTTCAACCTAGAAGAACAAAATTTGGTGAGCCAAGTGGGATTTGTGTACTGATCATTACCACGAAGTATCATTAAGATTGGGTGAAAAAATATTTGCTGGTATTTCGGAAACTCGTTATTTCTTAGAAGCTTGGCAACCCCTCTCAATGAAATTGCTTTCCACAGTCTCTGCCTAGGGCTACTTGAAGAGGAAACAAACCATAGAGACAAAACTGAGAACTCCTTTATTTTGTCAAGTTTCAAAGAGCTACTACAAACCATGTTGGATTTAGAGTTCCAAATTCATCTATCTATGTATCAGAGAATCGAGGGAAACCTAAATATAAAAACTGCTACTGTAGACGAACGCTTCAACCTAGAAGAACAAAATTTGGTGAGCCAAGTGTAATTTGTGTACAGATCATTATCACCAAGTATCATCAAGATTGGGTGAATAAATATTTGCTGGTATTTCGGAAACTCGTTATTTCTTAGAAGCTTGGCAACCCATCTCAATGAAAGTGCTTTTCCACAGTGTGTGCCTAGGGCTACTTGAAGAGGAAACAAACCATAGAGAAAAAACTGAGAACTCCTTTATTTTGTCAAGTCTCAAAGAGCTACTAGAAACCATGTTGGATTTAGAGTTCCAAATTCATCTATCTATATATGAGAGAACAGAGGGAAACCTAAATATAAAAACCGCTACTGTAGACGAACGCTTCAACCTAAAAGAACAAAATTTGGTGAGCCAAGTGGGATTTGTGTACTGATCATTAGCACCAAGTATCATCAAGATTGGGTGATTAAATATTTGCTGGTATTTCGGAAACTCGTTATTTCTTAGAAGCTTGGCAACCCCTCTCAATGAAATTGCTTTCCACAGTCTCTGCCTAGGGCTACTTGAAGAGGAAACAAACCATAGAGACAAAACTGAGAACTCCGTTATTTTTTCAAGTTTCAAAGAGCTACTACAAACCATGTTGGATTTAGAGTTCTAAATTCATCTATCTATATAGGAGAGAACAGAGGGAAAAATAAGTGTATAAACTGCTACTGTAGACGAACGCGTCAACCTAGAAGAACAGAATTTGGTGAGCCTAGTGGGATTTGTGTACTGATCATTACCACCAAGTATCATCCAGATTGGTGAAAAAATATTTGCTGGTATTTGAGAAACTCGTAATTTCTTAGAAGCTTGGCAACCCCTCTCAATGAAAGTGCTTTCCACAGTCTGTGCCTAGGGCTACTTGAAGAGGAAACAAACAAGAGAGACAAAACTGAGAACTCCTTTATTTTGTCAAGTTTCAAAGAGCTACTACAAACCATGTTGGATTTAGAGTTATAAATTCATCTTTCTTTATAGGAGAGAACAGAGGGAAACCTAAATATAAAAACTGCTACTATAGACGAACGATTCAACCTAGAAGAACAAAATTTGGTGAGCCAAGTGGGAATTGTGTACTGATCATTAGCACCAAGTATCATCAAGATTGGGTGAAAAAATATTTGCTGGTATTTCGGAAACTCGTTATTTCTTAGAAGCTTGGCAACCCCTCTCAATGAAAGTGCTTTTCCATAGTCTGTGCCTAGGGCTAGTTGAAGAGGAAACAAACCATAGAGACAAAACTGAGAACTCCTTTATTTTGTCAAGTTTCAAGGAGCTACTACAAACCTTGTTGGATTTAGAGTTCCAAATTCATCTATCTATATGGGAGAGAACAGAGGAAAACCTAAATATAAAAACTGATACTGTAGACGAACGCTTCAACCTAGAAGAACAAAATTTGGTGAGCCAAGTAGGATTTGTGTACTGATCATTACCACCAAGTATCATTAAGATTGGGTGAAAAAATATTTGCTGGTATTTCGGAAACTCGTTATTTCTTAGAAGCTTGGCAACCCCTCTCAATGAAATTGCTTTCCACAGTCTCTGCCTAGGGCTACTTGAAGAGGAAACCAACCATAGAGACAAAACTGAGAACTCCTTTATTTTGTCAAGTTTCAAAGAGCTACTACAAACCATGTTGGATTTAGAGTTCCAAATTCATCTATCTATGTATCAGAGAATCGAGGGAAACCTAAATATAAAAACTGCTACTGTAGACGAACGCTTCAACCAAGAAGAACAAAATTTGGTGAGCCAAGTGTAATTTGTGTACAGATCATTATCAACAAGTATCATCAAGATTGGGTGAATAAATATTTGCTGGTATTTCGGAAACTCGTTATTTCTTAGAAGCTTGGCAACCCCTCTCAATGAAAGTGCTTTTCCACACTCTGTTCCTTGGGTTACTTGAAGAGGAAACAAACCATAGAGACAAAACTGAGAACTCCGTTATTTTTTCAAGTCTCAAAGAGCTACTACAAACCATGTTGGATTTCGAGTTCCAAATTCATCTATCTATATATCAGAGAATCGAGGGAAACCTAAATATAAAAACTGCTACTCGAGAAGAACGCCTCAACCTAGATGAACAAAATTTGGTGAGCCAAGTGGGATTTGTGTACTCAACATTAGCACCAAGTATCATCAAGATTGGGTGAAAAAATATTTGCTGGTATTTCGGAAACTCGTTATTTCTTAGAAGCTTGGCAACCCCTCTCAATGAAAGTGCTTTTCCACAGTCTGTGCCTAGGGCTAGTTGAAGAGGAAACAAACCATAGAGACAAAACTGAGAACTCCTTTATTTTGTAAAGTTTCAAGGAGCTACTACAAACCTTGTTGGATTTAGAGTTCCAAATTCATCTATCTATATGGGAGAGAACAGAGGGAAACCTAAATATAAAAACTGATACTGTAGACGAACGCTTCAACCTAGAAGAACAAAATTTGGTGAGCCAAGTGGGATTTGTGTACTGATCATTACCACCAAGTATCATTAAGATTGGGTGAAAAAATATTTGCTGGTATTTCGGAAACTCGTTATTTCGTAGAAGCTTGGCAACCCCTCTCAATGAAATTGCTTTCCACAGTCTCTGCCTAGGGCTACTTGAAGAGGAAACAAACCATAGAGACAAAACTGAGAACTCCTTTATTTTGTCAAGTTTCAAAGAGCTACTACAATCCATGTTGGATTTAGAGTTCCAAATTCATCTATCTATGTATCAGAGAATCGAGGGAAACCTAAATATAAAAACTGCTACTGTAGACGAACGCTTCAACCTAGAAGAACAAAATTTGGTGAGCCAAGTGGGATTTGTGTACTGATCATTAGCACCAGGTATCATCAAGATTGGGTGAAAAAATATTTTCTGGTATTTCGGAAACTCGTTATTTCTTAGAAGCTTGGCAACCCCTCTCAATGAAAGTGCTTTTCCAAGGTCTGTGCCTAGGGCTACTTGAAGAGGAAACAAACCATAGAGACAAATCTGAGAACTCCTTTATTTTGTCAAGTTTCAAAGAGCTACTACAAACCATGTTGGATTTAGAGTTCCAAATTCATCTATCTATATAGGAGAGAACAGAGGGAAAAATAAGTATAAAAACTGCTACTGTAGACGAACGCGTCAACCTAGAAGAACAGAATTTGGTGAGCCTAGTGGGATTTGTGTACTGATCATTAGCACCAGGTATCATCAAGATTGGGTGAAAAAATATTTTCTGGTATTTCGGAAACTCGTTTTTTCTTAGAAGCTTGGCAACCCCTCTCAATGAAAGTGCTTTTCCACAGTGAGTGCCTAGGGCTACTTGAAGAGGAAACAAACCATAGAGACAAAACTGAGAACTCCGTTATTTTTTCAAGTTTCAAAGAGCTACTACAAACCATGTTGGATTTAGAGTTCCAAATTCATCTATCTATATAGGAGAGAACAGAGGGAAAAATAAGTATAAAAACTGCTACTGTAGACGAACGCGTCAACCTAGAAGAACAGAATTTGGTGAGCCTAGTGGGATTTGTGTACTGATCATTACCACCAAGTATCATCCAGATTGGTGAAAAAATATTTGCTGGTATTTGAGAAACTCGTAATTTCTTAGAAGCTTGGCAACCCCTCTCAAAGAAAGTGCTTTTCCACAGTCTGTGCCTAGGGCTACTTAAAGAGGAAACAAACAATAGAGACAAAACTGAGAACTCCTTTATTTTGTCAAGTTTCAAAGAGCTACTAGAAACCATGTTGGATTCGAGTTCCAAATTCATCTATCTATATAGGAGAGAACAGAGGGTAACCTAAATATAAAAACTGCTACTGTAGACGAACTCTTCAAACTAGAAGAACAAAATTTGGTGAGCCAAGTGGGATTTGTGTACTGATCATTACCACCAAGTATCATCAAGATTTTTTGAATAAATATTTGCTGATATTTCGGAAACTCGTTATTTCTTAGAAGCTTGGCAACCCATCTCAATGAAAGTGCTTTTCCACAGTGTGTGCCTAGGGCTACTTGAAGAGGAACAAAAAATAGAGACAAAACTGAGAACTCCTTTATTTTGTCAAGTTTCAAAGAGCTACTACAAACCATGTTGGATTTAGAGTTATAAATTCATCTTTCTTTATAGGAGAGAACAGAGGGAAACCGAAATATAAAAACTGCTACTATAGACGAACGATTCAACCTAGAAAAACAAAATTTGGTGAGATAAGTGGGATTTGTGTACTGATCATTAGCACCAAGTATCATCAAGATTGGGTGAAAAAATATTTTCTGGTATTTCGGAAACTCGTTTTTTCTTAGAAGCTTGGCAACCCCTCTCAATGAAAGTGCTTTTCCACAGTGAGTGCCTAGGGCTACTTGAAGAGGAAACAAACCATAGAGACAAAACTGAGAACTCCTTTATTTTGTCAAGTTTCAAAGAGCTACTACAAACCATGTTGGATTTAGAGTTCCAAATTCATCTATCTATGTATCAGAGAATCGAGGGAAACCTAAATATAAAAACTGCTACTGTAGACGAACGCTTCAACCTAGAAGAACAAAATTTGGTGAGCCAAGTGTAATTTGTGTACAGATCATTATCAACAAGTATCATCAAGATTGGGTGAATAAATATTTGCTGGTATTTCGGAAACTCGTTATTTCTTAGAAGCTTGGCAACCCATCTCAATGAAAGTGCTTTTCCACAGTGTGTGCCTAGGGCTAGTTGAAGAGGAAACAAACCATAGAGACAAAACTGAGAACTCCTTTATTTTGTCAAGTCTCAAAGAGCTACTACAAACCATGTTGGATTTAGAGTTCCAAATTCATCTATCTATATATGAGAGAACAGAGGGAAACCTAAATATAAATACTGCTACTGTAGACGAACGCTTCAACCTAAAAGAACAAAATTTGGTGAGCCACGTGGGATTTGTGTACTGATCATTACCACCAGGTATCATCAAGATTGGGTGAAAAAATATTTTCTGGTATTTCGGAAACTCGTTTTTTCTTAGAAGCTTGGCAACCCCTCTCAATGAAAGTGCTTTTCCACAGTGAGTGCCTAGGGCTACTTGAAGAGGAAACAAACCATAGAGACAAAACTGAGAACTCCGTTATTTTTTCAAGTTTCAAAGAGCTACTACAAACCATGTTGGATTTAGAGTTCCAAATTCATCTATCTATATAGGAGAGAACAGAGGGAAAAATAAGTATAAAAACTGCTACTGTAGACGAACGCGTCAACATAGAAGAACAGAATTTGGTGAGCCTAGTGGGATTTGTGTACTGATCATTACCACCAAGTATCATCCAGATTGGTGAAAAAATATTTGCTGGTATTTGAGAAACTCGTAATTTCTTAGAAGCTTGGCAACCCCTCTCAATGAAAGTGCTTTTCCACAGTCTGTGCCTAGGGCTACTTGAAGAGGAAACAAACAATAGAGACAAAACTGAGAACTCCTTTATTTTGTCAAGTTTCAAAGAGCTACTAGAAACCATGTTGGATTCGAGTTCCAAATTCATCTATCTATATAGGAGAGAACAGAGGGTAACCTAAATATAAAAACTGCTACTGTAGACGAATGCTTCAACCTAGAATAACAAAATTTGGTGAGCCAAGTTGGAAATGTGTACTAATCATTACCTCCAAGTATCATCAAGATTGGGTGAAAAAATATTTGCTGGTATTTCGGAAACTCGTTATTTCTTAGACGATTGGCAACCCCTCTCAATGAAAGTGCTTTTCCAAGGTCTGTGCCTAGGGCTACTTGAAGAGGAAACAAACCATAGAGACAAATCTGAGAACTCCTTTATTTTGTCAAGTTTCAAAGAGCTACTACAAACCATGTTGGATTTAGAGTTCCAAATTCATCTATCTATATATGAGAGAACAGAGTGAAACCTAAATATAAAAACTGCTACTGTAGACGAACGCTTCAACCTAGAAGAACAAAATTTGGTGAGCCAAGTGGGATTTGTGTACTGATCATTACCACCAAGTATCATCAAGATTGGGTGAAAAAATATTTGCTGGTATTTCGGAAACTCGTTATTTCTTAGAAGCTTGGCAACCCCTCTCAATGAAAGTGCTTTTCCACAGTCTGTGCCTAGGGCTACTTGAAGAGAAAACAAACCATAGCGACAAAACTGAGAACTCCTTTATTTTGTCAAGTTTCAAAGAGCTAATACAAACCATGTTGGATTTAGAGTTCCAAATTCATCTATCTATGTATCAGAGAATCGAGGGAAACCTAAATATAAAAACTGCTACTGTAGACGAACTCTTCAAACTAGAAGAACAAAATTTGGTGAGCCAAGTGGGATTTGTGTACTGATCATTACCACCAAGTATCATCAAGATTGGGTGAAAAAATATTTGCTGGTATTTCGGAAAATCGTTATTTCTTAGAAGCTTGGCAACCCCTCTCAATGAAAGTGGTTTTCCACAGTCTGTGCCTAGGGCTACTTGAAGAGGAAACAAACCATAGCGACAAAACTGAGAACTCCTTTATTTTGTCAAGTTTCAAAGAGCTACTACAAACCATGTTGGATTTAGAGTTATAAATTCATCTTTCTTTATAGGAGAGAACAGAGGGAAACCTAAATATAAAAACTGCTACTATAGACGAACGATTCAACCTAGAAGAACAAAATTTGGTGAGCCAAGTGGGAATTGTGTACTGATCATTAGCACCAAGTATCATCAAGATTGGGTGAAAAAATATTTGCTGGTATTTCGGAAACTCGTTATTTCTTAGGAGCTTGGCAACCCCTCTCAATGAAAGTGCTTTTCCACAGTCTGTGCCTAGGGCTAGTTGAAGAGGAAACAAACCATAGAGACAAAACTGAGAACTCCTTTATTTTGTCAAGTTTCAAGGAGCTACTACAAACCTTGTTGGATTTAGAGTTCCAAATTCATCTATCTATATGGGAGAGAACAGAGGGAAACCTAAATATAAAAACTGATACTGTAGACGAACGCTTCAACCTAGAAGAACAAAATTTGGTGAGCCAAGTGGGATTTGTGTACTGATCATTACCACCAAGTATCATTAAGATTGGGTGAAAAAATATTTGCTGGTATTTCGGAAACTCGTTATTCCTTAGAAGCTTGGCAACCCCTCTCAATGAAATTGCTTTCCACAGTCTCTGCCTAGGGCTACTTGAAGAGGAAACAAACCATAGAGACAAAACTGAGAACTCCTTTATTTTGTCAAGTTTCAAAGAGCTACTACAAACCATGTTGGATTTAGAGTTCCAAATTCATCTATCTATGTATCAGAGAATCGAGGGAAACCTAAATATAAAAACTGCTACTGTAGACGAACGCTTCAACCTAGAAGAACAAAATTTGGTGAGCCAAGTGTAATTTGTGTACAGATCATTATCAACAAGTATCATCAAGATTGGGTGAATAAATATTTGCTGGTATTTCGGAAACTCGTTATTTCTTAGAAACTTGGCAACACATCTCAATGAAAGTGCTTTTCCACAGTGTGTGCCTAGGGCTACTTGAAGAGGAAACAAACCATAGAGACAAAACTGAGAACTCCTTTATTTTGTCAAGTCTCAAAGAGCTACTACAAACCATGTTGGATTTAGAGTTCCAAAATCATCTATCTATATATGAGAGAACAGAGGGAAACCTAAATATAAAAACTGCTACTGTAGACGAACGCTTCAACCTAGAAGAACAAAATTTGGTGAGCCAAGTGTAATTTGTGTACAGATCATTATCAACAAGTATCATCAAGATTGGGTGAATAAATATTTGCTGGTATTTCGGAAACTCGTTATTTCTTAGAAACTTGGCAACCCATCTCAATGAAAGTGCTTTTCCACAGTGTGTGCCTAGGGCTACTTGAAGAGGAAACAAACCACAGCGACAAAACTGAGAACTCCGTTATTTTTTCAAGTTTCAAAGAGCTACTACAAACCATGTTGGATTTAGAGTTCCAAATTCATCTATCTATATAGGAGAGAACAGAGGGAAAAATAAGTATAAAAACTGCTACTGTAGACGAACGCGTCAACTTAGAAGAACAGAATTTTTGAGCCTAGTGGGATTTGTGTACTGATCATTACCACCAAGTATCATCCAGATTGGTGAAAAAATATTTGCTGGTATTTGAGAAACTCGTAATTTCTTAGAAGCTTGGCAACCCCTCTCAATGAAAGTGCTTTTCCACAGTCTGTGCCTAGGGCTACTTGAAGAGGAAACAAACAATAGAGACAAAACTGAGAACTCCTTTATTTTGTCAAGTTTCAAAGAGCTACTAGAAACCATGTTGGATTCGAGTTCCAAATTCATCTATCTATATAGGAGAGAACAGAGGGTAACCTAAATATAAAAACTGCTACTGTAGACGAACGCTTCAACCTAGAATAACAAAATTTGGTGAGCCAAGTTGGAAATGTGTACTAATCATTACCTCCAAGTATCATCAAGATTGGGTGAAAAAATATTTGCTGGTATTTCGGAAACTCGTTATTTCTTAGACGATTGGCAACCCCTCTCAATGAAAGTGCTTTTCCAAGGTCTGTGCCTAGGGCTACTTGAAGAGGAAACAAACCATAGAGACAAATCTGAGAACTCCTTTATTTTGTCAAGTTTCAAAGAGCTACTACAAACCATGTTGGATTTAGAGTTCCAAATTCATCTATCTATATATGAAAGAACAGAGTGAAACCTAAATATAAAAACTGCTACTGTAGAAGAACGCTTCAACCCAGAAGAACAAAATTTGGTGAGCCAAGTGGGATTTGTGTACTGATCATTACCACCAAGTATCATCAAGATTGGGTGAAAAAATTTTTGCTGGTATTTCGGAAACTCGTTATTTCTTAGAAGCTTGGCAACCCATCTCAATGAAAGTGCTTTTCCACATGTGTGCCTAGGGCTACTTGAAGAGGAAACAAACCATAGAGACAAAACTGAGAACTCCTTTATTTTGTCAAGTTTCAAAGAGCTACTAGAAACGATGTTGGATTTAGAGTTCCAAATTCATCTATCTATATATGAGAGAACAGAGGTCAACCTAAATATAAAAACTGCTACTGTAGACGAACGCTTCAACCTAAAAGAACAAAATTTGGTGAGCCAAGTGGGATTTGTGTACTGATCATTAGCACCAAGTATCATCAAGATTGGGTGAAAAAATATTTTCTGGTATTTCGGAAACTCGTTTTTTCTTAGAAGCTTGGCAACCCCTCTTAATGAAAGTGCTTTTCCACAGTGAGTGCCTAGGGCTACTTGAAGAGGAAACAAACCTTAGAGACAAAACTGAGAACTCCGTTATTTTTTCAAGTTTCAAAGAGCTACTACAAACCATGTTGGATTTAGAGTTCCAAATTCATCTATCTATATAGGAGAGAACAGAGGGAAAAATAAGTATAAAAACTGCTACTGTAGACGAACGCGTCAACATAGAAGAACAGAATTTGGTGAGCCTAGTGGGATTTGTGTACTGATCATTACCACCAAGTATCATCCAGATTGGTGAAAAAATATTTGCTGGTATTTGAGAAACTCGTAATTTCTTAGAAGCTTGGCAACCCCTCTCAATGAAAGTGCTTTTCCACAGTCTGTGCCTAGGGCTACTTGAAGAGGAAACAAACAATAGAGACAAAACTGAGAACTCCTTTATTTTGTCAAGTTTCAAAGAGCTACTAGAAACCATGTTGGATTCGAGTTCCAAATTCATCTATCTATATAGGAGAGAACAGAGGGTAACCTAAATATAAAAACTGCTACTGTAGACGAACGCGTCAACATAGAAGAACAGAATTTGGTGAGCCTAGTGGGATTTGTGTACTGATCATTACCTCCAAGTATCATCCAGATTGGTGAAAAAATATTTGCTGGTATTTCGGAAACTCGTAATTTCTTAGAAGCTTGGCAACCCCTCTCAATGAAAGTGCTTTTCCAAGGTCTGTGCCTAGGGCTACTTGAAGAGGAAACAAACCATAGAGACAAATCTGAGAACTCCTTTATTTTGTCAAGTTTCAAAGAGCTACTACAAACCATGTTGGATTTAGAGTTCCAAATTCATCTATCTATATATGAGAGAACAGAGTGAAACCTAAATATAAAAACTGCTACTGTAGACGAACGCTTCAACCTAGAAGAACAAAATTTGGTGAGCCAAGTGGGATTTGTGTACTGATCATTACCACCAAGTATCATCAAGATTGGGTGAAAAAATATTTGCTGGTATTTCGGAAACTCGTTATTTCTTAGAAGCTTGGCAACCCCTCTCAATGAAAGTGCTTTTCCACAGTCTGTGCCTAGGGCTACTTGAAGAGAAAACAAACCATAGCGAGAAAACTGAGAACTCCTTTATTTTGTCAAGTTTCAAAGAGCTACTACAAACCATGTTGGATTTAGAGTTCCAAATTCATCTTTCTTTATAGGAGAGAACAGAGGGAAACCTAAATATAAAAACTGCTACTGTAGACGAACTCTTCAAACTAGAAGAACAAAATTTGGTGAGCCAAGTGGGATTTGTGTACTGATCATTACCACCAAGTATCATCAAGATTTTTTGAATAAATATTTGCTGGTATTTCGGAAACTCGTTATTTCCTAGAAGCTTGGCAACCCATCTCAATGAAAGTGCTTTTCCACAGTGTGTGCCTAGGGCTACTTGAAGAGGAACAAAAAATAGAGACAAAACTGAGAACTCCTTTATTTTGTCAAGTTTCAAAGAGCTACTACAAACCATGTTGGATTTAGAGTTATAAATTCATCTTTCTTTATAGGAGAGAACATAGGGAAACCTAAATATAAAAACTGCTACTATAGACGAACGATTCAACCTAGAAGAACAAAATTTGGTGAGATAAGTGGGATTTGTGTACTGATCATTAGCACCAAGTATCATCAAGATTGGGTGAAAAAATATTTTCTGGTATTTCGGAAACTCGTTTTTTCTTAGAAGCTTGGAAACCCCTCTCAATGAAAGTGCTTTTCCACAGTGAGTGCCTAGGGCTACTTGAAGAGGAAACAAACCATAGAGACAAAACTGAGAACTCCGTTATTTTTTCAAGTTTCAAAGAGCTACTACAAACCATGATGGATTTAGAGTTCCAAATTCATCTATCTATATAGGAGAGAACAGAGGGAAAAATAAGTATAAAAACTGCTACTGTAGACGAATGCTTCAACCTAGAAGAACAAAATTTGGTGAGCCTAGTGGGATTTGTGTACTGATCATTACCACCAAGTATCATCCAGATTCGGTGAAAAAATATTTGCTGGTATTTGAGAAACTCGTAATTTCTTAGAAGCTTGGCAACCCCTCTAAATGAAAGTGCTTTTCCACAGTCTGTGCCTAGGGCTACTTGAAGAGGAAACAAACAATAGAGACAAAACTGAGAACTCCTTTATTTTGTCAAGTTTCAAAGAGCTACTACAAACCATGTAGGATTTCGAGTTCCAAATTCATCTATCTATATAGGAGAGAACAGAGGGTAACCTAAATATAAAAACTGCTACTGTAGACGAACGCTTCAACCTAGAATAACAAAATTTGGTGAGACAAGTTGGAAATGTGTACTAATCATTACCTCCAAGTATCATCAAGATTGGGTGAAAAAATATTTGCTGGTATTTCGGAAACTCGTTATTTCTTAGACGATTGGCAACCCCTCTCAATGAAAGTGCTTTTCCACAGTCTGTGCCTAGGGCTACTTGAAGAGGAAACAAACCATAGCGACAAAACTGAGAACTCCTTTATTTTGTCAAGTTTCAAAGAGCTACTACAAACCATGTTGGATTTAGAGTTATAAATTCATCTTTCTTTATAGGAGAGAACAGAGGGAAACCTAAATATAAAAACTGCTACTATAGACGAACGATTCAACCTAGAAGAACAAAATTTGGTGAGCCAAGTGGGAATTGTGTACTGATCATTAGCACCAAGTATCATCAAGATTGGGTGAAAAAATATTTGCTGGTATTTCGGAAACTCGTTATTTCTTAGAAGCTTGGCAACCCCTCTCAATGAAAGTGCTTTTCCACAGTCTGTGCCTAGGGCTAGTTGAAGAGGAAACAAACCATAGAGACAAAACTGAGAACTCCTTTATTTTGTCAAGTTTCAAGGAGCTACTACAAACCTTGTTGGATTTAGAGTTCCAAATTCATCTATCTATATGGGAGAGAACAGAGGGAAACCTAAATATAAAAACTGATACTGTAGACGAACGATTCAACCTAGAAGAACAAAATTTGGTGAGCCAAGTGGGAATTGTGTACTGATCATTAGCACCAAGTATCATCAAGATTGGGTGAAAAAATATTTGCTGGTATTTCGGAAACTCGTTATTTCTTAGAAGCTTGGCAACCCCTCTCAATGAAATTGCTTTCCACAGTCTCTGCCTAGGGCTACTTGAAGAGGAAACAAACCATAGAGACAAAACTGAGAACTCCTTTATTTTGTCAAGTTTCAAAGAGCTACTACAAACCATGTTGGATTTAGAGTTCCAAATTCATCTATCTATGTATCAGAGAATCGAGGGAAACCTAAATATAGAAACTGCTACTGTAGACGAACGCTTCAACCTAGAAGAACAAAATTTGGTGAGCCAAGTGTAATTTGTGTACAGATCATTATCAACAAGTATCATCAAGATTGGGTGAATAAATATTTGCTGGTATTTCGGAAACTCGTTATTTCTTAGAAACTTGGCAACCCATCTCAATGAAAGTGCTTTTCCACAGTGTGTGCCTAGGGCTACTTGAAGAGGAAACAAACCATAGAGACAAAACTGAGAACTCCTTTATTTTGTCAAGTCTCAAAGAGCTACTAGAAACCATGTTGGATTTAGAGTTCCAAATTCATCTATCTATATATGAGAGAACAGAGGGAAACCTAAATATAAAAACTGCTACTGTAGACGAACGCTTCAACCTAAAAGAACAAAATTTGGTGAGCCAAGTGGGATTTGTGTACTGATCATTAGCACCAAGTATCATCAAGATTGGGTGAAAAAATATTTTTGGTATTTCGGAAACTCGTTTTTTCTTAGAAGCTTGTCAACCCCTCTCAATGAAAGTGCTTTTCCACAGTGAGTGCCTAGGGCTACTTGAAGAGGAAACAAACCTTAGAGACAAAACTGAGAACTCCGTTATTTTGTCAAGTTTCAAAGAGCTACTACAAACCATGTTGGATTTAGAGTTCCAAATTCATCTATCTATATATGAGAGAACAGAGGGAAACCTAAATATAAAAACTGCTACTGTAGACGAACGCTTCAACCTAAAAGAACAAAATTTGGTGAGAAAAGTGGGATTTGTGTGCTGATCATTACCACCAAGTATCATCAAGATTGGGTGAAAAAATATTTGCTGGTATTTCGGAAACTCGTTATTTCTTAGAAGCTTGGCAACCCCTCTCAATGAAAGTGCTTTTCCACAGTCTGTGCCTAGGGCTACTTGAAGAGAAAACAAACCATAGCGAGAAAACTGAGAACTCCTTTATTTTGTCAAGTTTCAAAGAGCTACTACAAACCATGTTGGATTTAGAGTTCCAAATTCATCTTTCTTTATAGGAGAGAACAGAGGGAAACCTAAATATAAAAACTGCTACTGTAGACGAACTCTTCAAACTAGAAGAACAAAATTTGGTGAGCCAAGTGGGATTTGTGTACTGATCATTACCACCAAGTATCATCAAGATTTTTTGAATAAATATTTGCTGGTATTTCGGAAACTCGTTATTTCCTAGAAGCTTGGCAACCCATCTCAATGAAAGTGCTTTTCCACAGTGTGTGCCTAGGGCTACTTGAAGAGGAACAAAAAATAGAGACAAAACTGAGAACTCCTTTATTTTGTCAAGTTTCAAAGAGCTACTACAAACCATGTTGGATTTAGAGTTATAAATTCATCTTTCTTTATAGGAGAGAACATAGGGAAACCTAAATATAAAAACTGCTACTATAGACGAACGATTCAACCTAGAAGAACAAAATTTGGTGAGATAAGTGGGATTTGTGTACTGATCATTAGCACCAAGTATCATCAAGATTGGGTGAAAAAATATTTTCTGGTATTTCGGAAACTCGTTTTTTCTTAGAAGCTTGGCAACCCCTCTCAATGAAAGTGCTTTTCCACAGTGAGTGCCTAGGGCTACTTGAAGAGGAAACAAACCATAGAGACAAAACTGAGAACTCCGTTATTTTTTCAAGTTTCAAAGAGCTACTACAAACCATGTTGGATTTAGAGTTCCAAATTCATCTATCTATGTATCAGAGAATCGAGGGAAACCTAAATATAAAAACTGCTACTGTAGACGAACGCTTCAACCTAGAAGAACAAAATTTGGTGAGCCAAGTGTAATTTGTGTACAGATCATTATCAACAAGTATCATCAAGATTGGGTGAATAAATATTTGCTGGTATTTCGGAAACTCGTTATTTCTTAGAAACTTGGCAACCCATCTCAATGAAAGTGCTTTTCCACAGTGTGTGCCTAGGGCTACTTGAAGAGGAAACAAACCATAGAGACAAAACTGAGAACTCCTTTATTTTGTCAAGTCTCAAAGAGCTACTAGAAACCATGTTGGATTTAGAGTTCCAAATTCATCTATCTATATATGAGAGAACAGAGGGAAACCTAAATATAAAAACTGCTACTGTAGACGAACGCTTCAACCTAAAAGAACAAAATTTGTGAGCCAAGTGGGATTTGTGTACTGATCATTAGCACCAAGTATCATCAAGATTGGGTGAAAAAATATTTTTGGTATTTCGGAAACTCGTTTTTTCTTAGAAGCTTGGCAACCCCTCTCAATGAAAGTGCTTTTCCACAGTGAGTGCCTAGGGCTACTTGAAGAGGAAACAAACCTTAGAGACAAAACTGAGAACTCCTTTATTTTGTCAAGTTTCAAAGAGCTACTACAAACCATGTTGGATTTAGAGTTCCAAATTCATCTATCTATATATGAGAGAACAGAGTGAAACCTAAATATAAAAACTGCTACTGTAGACGTTCGCTTCAACCTAGAAGAACAAAATTTGGTGAGCCAAGTGGGATTTGTGTACTGATCATTACCACCAAGTATCATCAAGATTGGGTGAAAAAATATTTGCTGGTATTTCGGAAACTCGTTATTTCTTAGAAGCTTGGCAACCCCTCTCAATGAAAGTGCTTTTCCACAGTCTGTGCCTAGGGCTACTTGAAGAGAAAACAAACCATAGCGAGAAAACTGAGAACTCCTTTATTTTGTCAAGTTTCAAAGAGCTACTACAAACCATGTTGGATTTAGAGTTCCAAATTCATCTTTCTTTATAGGAGAGAACAGAGGGAAACCTAAATATAAAAACTGCTACTGTAGACGAACTCTTCAAACTAGAAGAACAAAATTTGGTGAGCCAAGTGGGATTTGTGTACTGATCATTACCACCAAGTATCATCAAGATTTTTTGAATAAATATTTGCTGGTATTTCGGAAACTCGTTATTTCCTAGAAGCTTGGCAACCCATCTCAATGAAAGTGCTTTTCCACAGTGTGTGCCTAGGGCTACTTGAAGAGGAACAAAAAATAGAGACAAAACTGAGAACTCCTTTATTTTGTCAAGTTTCAAAGAGCTACAACAAACCATGTTGGATTTAGAGTTATAAATTCATCTTTCTTTATAGGAGAGAACATAGGGAAACCTAAATATAAAAACTGCTACTATAGACGAACGATTCAACCTAGAAGAACAAAATTTGGTGAGATAAGTGGGATTTGTGTACTGATCATTAGCACCAAGTATCATCAAGATTGGGTGAAAAAATATTTTCTGGTATTTCGGAAACTCGTTTTTTCTTAGAAGCTTGGCAACCCCTCTCAATGAAAGTGCTTTTCCACAGTGAGTGCCTAGGGCTACTTGAAGAGGAAACAAACCATAGAGACAAAACTGAGAACTCCGTTATTTTTTCAAGTTTCAAAGAGCTACTACAAACCATGATGGATTTAGAGTTCCAAATTCATCTATCTATATAGGAGAGAACAGAGGGAAAAATAAGTACAAAAACTGCTACTGTAGACGAATGCTTCAACCTAGAAGAACAAAATTTGGTGAGCCTAGTGGGATTTGTGTACTGATCATTACCACCAAGTATCATCCAGATTCGGTGAAAAAATATTTGCTGGTATTTGAGAAACTCGTAATTTCTTAGAAGCTTGGCAACCCCTCTAAATGAAAGTGCTTTTCCACAGTCTGTGCCTAGGGCTACTTGAAGAGGAAACAAACAATAGAGACAAAACTGAGAACTCCTTTATTTTGTCAAGTTTCAAAGAGCTACTACAAACCATGTAGGATTTCGAGTTCCAAATTCATCTATCTATATAGGAGAGAACAGAGGGTAACCTAAATATAAAAACTGCTACTGTAGACGAACGCTTCAACCTAGAATAACAAAATTTGGTGAGACAAGTTGGAAATGTGTACTAATCATTACCTCCAAGTATCATCAAGATTGGGTGAAAAAATATTTGCTGGTATTTCGGAAACTCGTTATTTCTTAGACGATTGGCAACCCCTCTCAATGAAAGTGCTTTTCCACAGTCTGTGCCTAGGGCTACTTGAAGAGGAAACAAACCATAGCGACAAAACTGAGAACTCCTTTATTTTGTCAAGTTTCAAAGAGCTACTACAAACCATGTTGGATTTAGAGTTATAAATTCATCTTTCTTTATAGGAGAGAACAGAGGGAAACCTAAATATAAAAACTGCTACTATAGACGAACGATTCAACCTAGAAGAACAAAATTTGGTGAGCCAAGTGGGAATTGTGTACTGATCATTAGCACCAAGTATCATCAAGATTGGGTGAAAAAATATTTGCTGGTATTTCGGAAACTCGTTATTTCTTAGAAGCTTGGCAACCCCTCTCAATGAAAGTGCTTTTCCACAGTCTGTGCCTAGGGCTAGTTGAAGAGGAAACAAACCATAGAGACAAAACTGAGAACTCCTTTATTTTGTCAAGTTTCAAGGAGCTACTACAAACCTTGTTGGATTTAGAGTTCCAAATTCATCTATCTATATGGGAGAGAACAGAGGGAAACCTAAATATAAAAACTGATACTGTAGACGAACGATTCAACCTAGAAGAACAAAATTTGGTGAGCCAAGTGGGAATTGTGTACTGATCATTAGCACCAAGTATCATCAAGATTGGGTGAAAAAATATTTGCTGGTATTTCGGAAACTCGTTATTTCTTAGAAGCTTGGCAACCCCTCTCAATGAAATTGCTTTCCACAGTCTCTGCCTAGGGCTACTTGAAGAGGAAACAAACCATAGAGACAAAACTGAGAACTCCTTTATTTTGTCAAGTTTCAAAGAGCTACTACAAACCATGTTGGATTTAGAGTTCCAAATTCATCTATCTATGTATCAGAGAATCGAGGGAAACCTAAATATAGAAACTGCTACTGTAGACGAACGCTTCAACCTAGAAGAACAAAATTTGGTGAGCCAAGTGTAATTTGTGTACAGATCATTATCAACAAGTATCATCAAGATTGGGTGAATAAATATTTGCTGGTATTTCGGAAACTCGTTATTTCTTAGAAACTTGGCAACCCATCTCAATGAAAGTGCTTTTCCACAGTGTGTGCCTAGGGCTACTTGAAGAGGAAACAAACCATAGAGACAAAACTGAGAACTCCTTTATTTTGTCAAGTCTCAAAGAGCTACTAGAAACCATGTTGGATTTAGAGTTCCAAATTCATCTATCTATATATGAGAGAACAGAGGGAAACCTAAATATAAAAACTGCTACTGTAGACGAACGCTTCAACCTAAAAGAACAAAATTTGGTGAGCCAAGTGGGATTTGTGTACTGATCATTAGCACCAAGTATCATCAAGATTGGGTGAAAAAATATTTTTGGTATTTCGGAAACTCGTTTTTTCTTAGAAGCTTGTCAACCCCTCTCAATGAAAGTGCTTTTCCACAGTGAGTGCCTAGGGCTACTTGAAGAGGAAACAAACCTTAGAGACAAAACTGAGAACTCCGTTATTTTGTCAAGTTTCAAAGAGCTACTACAAACCATGTTGGATTTAGAGTTCCAAATTCATCTATCTATATATGAGAGAACAGAGGGAAACCTAAATATAAAAACTGCTACTGTAGACGAACGCTTCAACCTAAAAGAACAAAATTTGGTGAGAAAAGTGGGATTTGTGTGCTGATCATTACCACCAAGTATCATCAAGATTGGGTGAAAAAATATTTGCTGGTATTTCGGAAACTCGTTATTTCTTAGAAGCTTGGCAACCCCTCTCAATGAAAGTGCTTTTCCACAGTCTGTGCCTAGGGCTACTTGAAGAGAAAACAAACCATAGCGAGAAAACTGAGAACTCCTTTATTTTGTCAAGTTTCAAAGAGCTACTACAAACCATGTTGGATTTAGAGTTCCAAATTCATCTTTCTTTATAGGAGAGAACAGAGGGAAACCTAAATATAAAAACTGCTACTGTAGACGAACTCTTCAAACTAGAAGAACAAAATTTGGTGAGCCAAGTGGGATTTGTGTACTGATCATTACCACCAAGTATCATCAAGATTTTTTGAATAAATATTTGCTGGTATTTCGGAAACTCGTTATTTCCTAGAAGCTTGGCAACCCATCTCAATGAAAGTGCTTTTCCACAGTGTGTGCCTAGGGCTACTTGAAGAGGAACAAAAAATAGAGACAAAACTGAGAACTCCTTTATTTTGTCAAGTTTCAAAGAGCTACTACAAACCATGTTGGATTTAGAGTTATAAATTCATCTTTCTTTATAGGAGAGAACATAGGGAAACCTAAATATAAAAACTGCTACTATAGACGAACGATTCAACCTAGAAGAACAAAATTTGGTGAGATAAGTGGGATTTGTGTACTGATCATTAGCACCAAGTATCATCAAGATTGGGTGAAAAAATATTTTCTGGTATTTCGGAAACTCGTTTTTTCTTAGAAGCTTGGCAACCCCTCTCAATGAAAGTGCTTTTCCACAGTGAGTGCCTAGGGCTACTTGAAGAGGAAACAAACCATAGAGACAAAACTGAGAACTCCGTTATTTTTTCAAGTTTCAAAGAGCTACTACAAACCATGTTGGATTTAGAGTTCCAAATTCATCTATCTATGTATCAGAGAATCGAGGGAAACCTAAATATAAAAACTGCTACTGTAGACGAACGCTTCAACCTAGAAGAACAAAATTTGGTGAGCCAAGTGTAATTTGTGTACAGATCATTATCAACAAGTATCATCAAGATTGGGTGAATAAATATTTGCTGGTATTTCGGAAACTCGTTATTTCTTAGAAACTTGGCAACCCATCTCAATGAAAGTGCTTTTCCACAGTGTGTGCCTAGGGCTACTTGAAGAGGAAACAAACCATAGAGACAAAACTGAGAACTCCTTTATTTTGTCAAGTCTCAAAGAGCTACTAGAAACCATGTTGGATTTAGAGTTCCAAATTCATCTATCTATATATGAGAGAACAGAGGGAAACCTAAATATAAAAACTGCTACTGTAGACGAACGCTTCAACCTAAAAGAACAAAATTTGGTGAGCCAAGTGGGATTTGTGTACTGATCATTAGCACCAAGTATCATCAAGATTGGGTGAAAAAATATTTTTGGTATTTCGGAAACTCGTTTTTTCTTAGAAGCTTGGCAACCCCTCTCAATGAAAGTGCTTTTCCACAGTGAGTGCCTAGGGCTACTTGAAGAGGAAACAAACCTTAGAGACAAAACTGAGAACTCCTTTATTTTGTCAAGTTTCAAAGAGCTACTACAAACCATGTTGGATTTAGAGTTCCAAATTCATCTATCTATATATGAGAGAACAGAGTGAAACCTAAATATAAAAACTGCTACTGTAGACGTTCGCTTCAACCTAGAAGAACAAAATTTGGTGAGCCAAGTGGGATTTGTGTACTGATCATTACCACCAAGTATCATCAAGATTGGGTGAAAAAATATTTGCTGGTATTTCGGAAACTCGTTATTTCTTAGAAGCTTGGCAACCCCTCTCAATGAAAGTGCTTTTCCACAGTCTGTGCCTAGGGCTACTTGAAGAGAAAACAAACCATAGCGAGAAAACTGAGAACTCCTTTATTTTGTCAAGTTTCAAAGAGCTACTACAAACCATGTTGGATTTAGAGTTCCAAATTCATCTTTCTTTATAGGAGAGAACAGAGGGAAACCTAAATATAAAAACTGCTACTGTAGACGAACTCTTCAAACTAGAAGAACAAAATTTGGTGAGCCAAGTGGGATTTGTGTACTGATCATTACCACCAAGTATCATCAAGATTTTTTGAATAAATATTTGCTGGTATTTCGGAAACTCGTTATTTCCTAGAAGCTTGGCAACCCATCTCAATGAAAGTGCTTTTCCACAGTGTGTGCCTAGGGCTACTTGAAGAGGAACAAAAAATAGAGACAAAACTGAGAACTCCTTTATTTTGTCAAGTTTCAAAGAGCTACAACAAACCATGTTGGATTTAGAGTTATAAATTCATCTTTCTTTATAGGAGAGAACATAGGGAAACCTAAATATAAAAACTGCTACTATAGACGAACGATTCAACCTAGAAGAACAAAATTTGGTGAGATAAGTGGGATTTGTGTACTGATCATTAGCACCAAGTATCATCAAGATTGGGTGAAAAAATATTTTCTGGTATTTCGGAAACTCGTTTTTTCTTAGAAGCTTGGCAACCCCTCTCAATGAAAGTGCTTTTCCACAGTGAGTGCCTAGGGCTACTTGAAGAGGAAACAAACCATAGAGACAAAACTGAGAACTCCGTTATTTTTTCAAGTTTCAAAGAGCTACTACAAACCATGATGGATTTAGAGTTCCAAATTCATCTATCTATATAGGAGAGAACAGAGGGAAAAATAAGTACAAAAACTGCTACTGTAGACGAATGCTTCAACCTAGAAGAACAAAATTTGGTGAGCCTAGTGGGATTTGTGTACTGATCATTACCACCAAGTATCATCCAGATTCGGTGAAAAAATATTTGCTGGTATTTGAGAAACTCGTAATTTCTTAGAAGCTTGGCAACCCCTCTAAATGAAAGTGCTTTTCCACAGTCTGTGCCTAGGGCTACTTGAAGAGGAAACAAACAATAGAGACAAAACTGAGAACTCCTTTATTTTGTCAAGTTTCAAAGAGCTACTACAAACCATGTAGGATTTCGAGTTCCAAATTCATCTATCTATATAGGAGAGAACAGAGGGTAACCTAAATATAAAAACTGCTACTGTAGACGAACGCTTCAACCTAGAATAACAAAATTTGGTGAGACAAGTTGGAAATGTGTACTAATCATTACCTCCAAGTATCATCAAGATTGGGTGAAAAAATATTTGCTGGTATTTCGGAAACTCGTTATTTCTTAGACGATTGGCAACCCCTCTCAATGAAAGTGCTTTTCCACAGTCTGTGCCTAGGGCTACTTGAAGAGGAAACAAACCATAGCGACAAAACTGAGAACTCCTTTATTTTGTCAAGTTTCAAAGAGCTACTACAAACCATGTTGGATTTAGAGTTATAAATTCATCTTTCTTTATAGGAGAGAACAGAGGGAAACCTAAATATAAAAACTGCTACTATAGACGAACGATTCAACCTAGAAGAACAAAATTTGGTGAGCCAAGTGGGAATTGTGTACTGATCATTAGCACCAAGTATCATCAAGATTGGGTGAAAAAATATTTGCTGGTATTTCGGAAACTCGTTATTTCTTAGAAGCTTGGCAACCCCTCTCAATGAAAGTGCTTTTCCACAGTCTGTGCCTAGGGCTAGTTGAAGAGGAAACAAACCATAGAGACAAAACTGAGAACTCCTTTATTTTGTCAAGTTTCAAGGAGCTACTACAAACCTTGTTGGATTTAGAGTTCCAAATTCATCTATCTATATGGGAGAGAACAGAGGGAAACCTAAATATAAAAACTGATACTGTAGACGAACGATTCAACCTAGAAGAACAAAATTTGGTGAGCCAAGTGGGAATTGTGTACTGATCATTAGCACCAAGTATCATCAAGATTGGGTGAAAAAATATTTGCTGGTATTTCGGAAACTCGTTATTTCTTAGAAGCTTGGCAACCCCTCTCAATGAAATTGCTTTCCACAGTCTCTGCCTAGGGCTACTTGAAGAGGAAACAAACCATAGAGACAAAACTGAGAACTCCTTTATTTTGTCAAGTTTCAAAGAGCTACTACAAACCATGTTGGATTTAGAGTTCCAAATTCATCTATCTATGTATCAGAGAATCGAGGGAAACCTAAATATAGAAACTGCTACTGTAGACGAACGCTTCAACCTAGAAGAACAAAATTTGGTGAGCCAAGTGTAATTTGTGTACAGATCATTATCAACAAGTATCATCAAGATTGGGTGAATAAATATTTGCTGGTATTTCGGAAACTCGTTATTTCTTAGAAACTTGGCAACCCATCTCAATGAAAGTGCTTTTCCACAGTGTGTGCCTAGGGCTACTTGAAGAGGAAACAAACCATAGAGACAAAACTGAGAACTCCTTTATTTTGTCAAGTCTCAAAGAGCTACTAGAAACCATGTTGGATTTAGAGTTCCAAATTCATCTATCTATATATGAGAGAACAGAGGGAAACCTAAATATAAAAACTGCTACTGTAGACGAACGCTTCAACCTAAAAGAACAAAATTTGGTGAGCCAAGTGGGATTTGTGTACTGATCATTAGCACCAAGTATCATCAAGATTGGGTGAAAAAATATTTTTGGTATTTCGGAAACTCGTTTTTTCTTAGAAGCTTGTCAACCCCTCTCAATGAAAGTGCTTTTCCACAGTGAGTGCCTAGGGCTACTTGAAGAGGAAACAAACCTTAGAGACAAAACTGAGAACTCCGTTATTTTGTCAAGTTTCAAAGAGCTACTACAAACCATGTTGGATTTAGAGTTCCAAATTCATCTATCTATATATGAGAGAACAGAGGGAAACCTAAATATAAAAACTGCTACTGTAGACGAACGCTTCAACCTAAAAGAACAAAATTTGGTGAGAAAAGTGGGATTTGTGTGCTGATCATTACCACCAAGTATCATCAAGATTGGGTGAAAAAATATTTGCTGGTATTTCGGAAACTCGTTATTTCTTAGAAGCTTGGCAACCCCTCTCAATGAAAGTGCTTTTCCACAGTCTGTGCCTAGGGCTACTTGAAGAGAAAACAAACCATAGCGAGAAAACTGAGAACTCCTTTATTTTGTCAAGTTTCAAAGAGCTACTACAAACCATGTTGGATTTAGAGTTCCAAATTCATCTTTCTTTATAGGAGAGAACAGAGGGAAACCTAAATATAAAAACTGCTACTGTAGACGAACTCTTCAAACTAGAAGAACAAAATTTGGTGAGCCAAGTGGGATTTGTGTACTGATCATTACCACCAAGTATCATCAAGATTTTTTGAATAAATATTTGCTGGTATTTCGGAAACTCGTTATTTCCTAGAAGCTTGGCAACCCATCTCAATGAAAGTGCTTTTCCACAGTGTGTGCCTAGGGCTACTTGAAGAGGAACAAAAAATAGAGACAAAACTGAGAACTCCTTTATTTTGTCAAGTTTCAAAGAGCTACTACAAACCATGTTGGATATAGAGTTATAAATTCATCTTTCTTTATAGGAGAGAACATAGGGAAACCTAAATATAAAAACTGCTACTATAGACGAACGATTCAACCTAGAAGAACAAAATTTGGTGAGATAAGTGGGATTTGTGTACTGATCATTAGCACCAAGTATCATCAAGATTGGGTGAAAAAATATTTTCTGGTATTTCGGAAACTCGTTTTTTCTTAGAAGCTTGGCAACCCCTCTCAATGAAAGTGCTTTTCCACAGTGAGTGCCTAGGGCTACTTGAAGAGGAAACAAACCATAGAGACAAAACTGAGAACTCCGTTATTTTTTCAAGTTTCAAAGAGCTACTACAAACCATGATGGATTTAGAGTTCCAAATTCATCTATCTATATAGGAGAGAACAGAGGGAAAAATAAGTATAAAAACTGCTACTGTAGACGAATGCTTCAACCTAGAAGAACAAAATTTGGTGAGCCTAGTGGGATTTGTGTACTGATCATTACCACCAAGTATCATCCAGATTCGGTGAAAAAATATTTGCTGGTATTTGAGAAACTCGTAATTTCTTAGAAGCTTGGCAACCCCTCTAAATGAAAGTGCTTTTCCACAGTCTGTGCCTAGGGCTACTTGAAGAGGAAACAAACAATAGAGACAAAACTGAGAACTCCTTTATTTTGTCAAGTTTCAAAGAGCTACTACAAACCATGTAGGATTTCGAGTTCCAAATTCATCTATCTATATAGGAGAGAACAGAGGGTAACCTAAATATGAAAACTGCTACTGTAGACGAACGCTTCAACCTAGAATAACAAAATTTGGTGAGACAAGTTGGAAATGTGTACTAATCATTACCTCCAAGTATCATCAAGATTGGGTGAAAAAATATTTGCTGGTATTTCGGAAACTCGTTATTTCTTAGACGATTGGCAACCCCTCTCAATGAAAGTGCTTTTCCACAGTCTGTGCCTAGGGCTACTTGAAGAGGAAACAAACCATAGCGACAAAACTGAGAACTCCTTTATTTTGTCAAGTTTCAAAGAGCTACTACAAACCATGTTGGATTTAGAGTTATAAAAACATCTGTCTTTATAGGAGAGAACAGAGGGAAACCTAAATATAAAAACTGCTACTATAGACGAACGATTCAACCTAGAAGAACAAAATTTGGTGAGCCAAGTGGGAATTGTGTACTGATCATTAGCACCAAGTATCATCAAGATTGGGTGAAAAAATATTTGCTGGTATTTCGGAAACTCGTTATTTCTTAGAAGCTTGGCAACCCCTCTCAATGAAAGTGCTTTTCCACAGTCTGTGCCTAGGGCTAGTTGAAGAGGAAACAAACCATAGAGACAAAACTGAGAACTCCTTTATTTTGTCAAGTTTCAAGGAGCTACTACAAACCTTGTTGGATTTAGAGTTCCAAATTCATCTATCTATATGGGAGAGAACAGAGGGAAACCTAAATATAAAAACTGATACTGTAGACGAACGATTCAACCTAGAAGAACAAAATTTGGTGAGCCAAGTGGGAATTGTGTACTGATCATTAGCACCAAGTATCATCAAGATTGGGTGAAAAAATATTTGCTGGTATTTCGGAAACTCGTTATTTCTTAGAAGCTTGGCACCCCCTCTCAATGAAATTGCTTTCCACAGTCTCTGCCTAGGGCTACTTGAAGAGGAAACAAACCATAGAGACAAAACTGAGAACTCCTTTATTTTGTCAAGTTTCAAAGAGCTACTACAAACCATGTTGGATTTAGAGTTCCAAATTCATCTATCTATGTATCAGAGAATCGAGGGAAACCTAAATATAAAAACTGCTACTGTACACGAACGCTTAAACCTAGAAGAACAAAATTTGGTGAGCCAAGTGTAATTTGTGTACAGATCATTATCAACAAGTATCATCAAGATTGGGTGAATAAATATTTGCTGGTATTTCGGAAACTCGTTATTTCTTAGAAACTTGGCAACCCATCTCAATGAAAGTGCTTTTCCACAGTGTGTGCCTAGGGCTACTTGAAGAGGAAACAAACCATAGAGACAAAACTGAGAACTCCTTTATTTTGTCAAGTCTCAAAGAGCTACTAGAAACCATGTTGGATTTAGAGTTCCAAATTCTTCTATCTATATATGAGAGAACAGAGGGAAACCTAAATATAAAAACTGCTACTGTAGACGAACGCTTCAACCTAAAAGAACAAAATTTGGTGAGCCAAGTGGGATTTGTGTACTGATCATTAGCACCAAGTATCATCAAGATTGGGTGAAAAAATATTTTTGGTATTTCGGAAACTCGTTTTTTCTTAGAAGCTTGTCAACCCCTCTCAATGAAAGTGCTTTTCCACAGTGAGTGCCTAGGGCTACTTGAAGAGGAAACAAACCTTAGAGACAAAACTGAGAACTCCGTTATTTTTTCAAGTTTCAAAGAGCTACTACAAACCATGTTGGATTTAGAGTTCCAAATTCATCTATCTATATATGAGAGAACAGAGGGAAACCTAAATATAAAAACTGCTACTGTAGACGAACGCTTCAACCTAAAAGAACAAAATTTGGTGAGAAAAGTGGGATTTGTGTACTGATCATTACCACCAAGTATCATCAAGATTGGGTGAAAAAATATTTGCTGGTATTTCGGAAACTCGTTATTTCTTAGAAGCTTGGCAACCCCTCTCAATGAAAGTGCTTTTCCACAGTCTGTGTCTAGGGCTACTCGAAGAGAAAACAAACCATAGCGAGAAAACTGAGAACTCCTTTATTTTGTCAAGTTTCAAAGAGCTACTACAAACCATGTTGGATTTAGAGTTCCAAATTCATCTTTCTTTATAGGAGAGAACAGAGGGAAACCTAAATATAAAAACTGCTACTGTAGACGAACTCTTCAAACTAGAAGAACAAAATTTGGTGAGCCAAGTGGGATTTGTGTACTGATCATTACCACCAAGTATCATCAAGATTTTTTGAATAAATATTTGCTGGTATTTCGGAAACTCGTTATTTCCTAGACGCTTGGCAACCCATCTCAATGAAAGTGCTTTTCCACAGTGTGTGCCTAGGGCTACTTGAAGAGGAACAAAAAATAGAGACAAAACTGAGAACTCCTTTATTCTGTCAAGTTTCAAAGAGCTACTACAAACCATGTTGGATTTAGAGTTATAAATTCATCTTTCTTTATAGGAGAGAACATAGGGAAACCTAAATATAAAAACTGCTACTATAGACGAACGATTCAACCTAGAAGAACAAAATTTGGTGAGATAAGTGGGATTTGTGTACTGATCATTAGCACCAAGTATCATCAAGATTGGGTGAAAAAATATTTTCTGGTATTTCGGAAACTCGTTTTTTCTTAGAAGCTTGGCAACCCCTCTCAATGAAAGTGCTTTTCCACAGTGAGTGCCTAGGGCTACTTGAAGAGGAAACAAACCATAGAGACAAAACTGAGAACTCCGTTATTTTTTCAAGTTTCAAAGAGCTACTACAAACCATGATGGATTTAGAGTTCCAAATTCATCTATCTATATAGGAGAGAACAGAGGGAAAAATAAGTATAAAAACTGCTACTGTAGACGAATGCTTCAACCTAGAAGAACAAAATTTGGTGAGCCTAGTGGGATTTGTGTACTGATCATTACCACCAAGTATCATCCAGATTCGGTGAAAAAATATTTGCTGGTATTTGAGAAACTCGTAATTTCTTAGAAGCTTGGCAACCCCTCTAAATGAAAGTGCTTTTCCACAGTCTGTGCCTAGGGCTACTTGAAGAGGAAACAAACAATAGAGACAAAACTGAGAACTCCTTTATTTTGTCAAGTTTCAAAGAGCTACTACAAACCATGTAGGATTTCGAGTTCCAAATTCATCTATCTATATAGGAGAGAACAGAGGGTAACCTAAATATAAAAACTGCTACTGTAGACGAACGCTTCAACCTAGAATAACAAAATTTGGTGAGACAAGTTGGAAATGTGTACTAATCATTACCTCCAAGTATCATCAAGATTGGGTGAAAAAATATTTGCTGGTATTTCGGAAACTCGTTATTTCTTAGACGATTGGCAACCCCTCTCAATGAAAGTGCTTTTCCACAGTCTGTGCCTAGGGCTACTTGAAGAGGAAACAAACCATAGCGACAAAACTGAGAACTCCTTTATTTTGTCAAGTTTCAAAGAGCTACTACAAACCATGTTGGATTTAGAGTTATAAATTCATCTTTCTTTATAGGAGAGAACAGAGGGAAACCTAAATATAAAAACTGCTACTATAGACGAACGATTCAACCTAGAAGAACAAAATTTGGTGAGCCAAGTGGGAATTGTGTACTGATCATTAGCACCAAGTATCATCAAGATTGGGTGAAAAAATATTTGCTGGTATTTCGGAAACTCGTTATTTCTTAGAAGCTTGGCAACCCCTCTCAATGAAAGTGCTTTTCCACAGTCTGTGCCTAGGGCTAGTTGAAGAGGAAACAAACCATAGAGACAAAACTGAGAACTCCTTTATTTTGTCAAGTTTCAAGGAGCTACTACAAACCTTGTTGGATTTAGAGTTCCAAATTCATCTATCTATATGGGAGAGAACAGAGGGAAACCTAAATATAAAAACTGATACTGTAGACGAACGATTCAACCTAGAAGAACAAAATTTGGTGAGCCAACTGGGAATTGTGTACTGATCATTAGCACCAAGTATCATCAAGATTGGGTGAAAAAATATTTGCTGGTATTTCGGAAACTCGTTATTTCTTAGAAGCTTGGCAACCCCTCTCAATGAAATTGCTTTCCACAGTCTCTGCCTAGGGCTACTTGAAGAGGAAACAAACCATAGAGAAAAAACTGAGAACTCCTTTATTTTGTCAAGTTTCAAAGAGCTACTACAAACCATGTTGGATTTAGAGTTCCAAATTCATCTATCTATGTATCAGAGAATCGAGGGAAACCTAAATATAAAAACTGCTACTGTAGACGAACGCTTCAACCTAGAAGAACAAAATTTGGTGAGCCAAGTGTAATTTGTGTACAGATCATTATCAACAAGTATCATCAAGATTGGGTGAATAAATATTTGCTGGTATTTCGGAAACTCGTTATTTCTTAGAAACTTGGCAACCCATCTCAATGAAAGTGCTTTTCCACAGTGTGTGCCTAGGGCTACTTGAAGAGGAAACAAACCATAGAGACAAAACTGAGAACTCCTTTATTTTGTCAAGTCTCAAAGAGCTACTAGAAACCATGTTGGATTTAGAGTTCCAAATTCATCTACCTATATATGAGAGAAAAGAGGGAAACCTAAATATAAAAACTGCTACTGTAGACGAACGCTTCAACCTAAAAGAACAAAATTTGGTGAGCCAAGTGGGATTTGTGTACTGATCATTAGCACCAAGTATCATCAAGATTGGGTGAAAAAATATTTTTGGTATTTCGGAAACTCGTTTTTTCTTAGAAGCTTGGCAACCCCTCTCAATGAAAGTGCTTTTCCACAGTGAGTGCCTAGGGCTACTTGAAGAGGAAACAAACCTTAGAGACAAAACTGAGAACTCCGTTATTTTTTCAAGTTTCAAAGAGCTACTACAAACCATGTTGGATTTAGAGTTCCAAATTCATCTATCTATATATGAGAGAACAGAGGGAAACCTAAATATAAAAACTGCTACTGTAGACGAACGCTTCAACCTAAAAGAACAAAATTTGGTGAGAAAAGTGGGATTTGTGTACTGATCATTACCACCAAGTATCATCAAGATTGGGTGAAAAAATATTTTCTGGTATTTCGGAAACTCGTTTTTTCTTAGAAGCTTGGCAACCCCTCTCAATGAAAGTGCTTTTCCACAGTGAGTGCCTAGGGCTACTTGAAGAGGAAACAAACCTTAGAGACAAAACTGAGAACTCCGTTATTTTTTCAAGTTTCAAAGACCTACTACAAACCATGTTGGATTTAGAGTTCCAAATTCATCTATCTATATATGAGAGAACAGAGGGAAACCTAAATATAAAAACTGCTACTGTAGACGAACGCTTCAACCTAAAAGAACAAAATTTGGTGAGCCAAGTGGGATTTGTGTACTGATCATTAGCACCAAGTATCATCAAGATTGGGTGAAAAAATATTTTCTGGTATTTCGGAAACTCGTTTTTTCTTAGAAGCTTGGCAACCCCTCTCAATGAAAGTGCTTTTCCACAGTGAGTGCCTAGGGCTACTTGAAGAGGAAACAAACCTTAGAGACAAAACTGAGAACTCCGTTATTTTTTCAAGTTTCAAAGAGCTACTACAAACCATGTTGGATTTAGAGTTCCAAATTCATCTATCTATATATGAGAGAACAGAGTGAAACCTAAATATAAAAACTGCTACTGTAGAAGAACGCTTCAACCTAGAAGAACAAAATTTGGTTAGCCAAGTGGGATTTGTGTACTGATCATTACCACGAAGTATCATCAAGATTGGGTGAAAAAATATTTGCTGGTATTTCGGAAACTCGTTATTTCTTAGAAGCTTGGCAACCCCTCTCAATGAAAGTGCTTTTCCACAGTCTGTGCCTAGGGCTACTTGAAGAGAAAACAAACCATAGCGACAAAACTGAGAACTCCTTTATTTTGTCAAGTTTCAAAGAGCTACTACAAAACATGTTGGATTTAGAGTTCCAAATTCATCTTTCTTTATAGGAGAGAACAGAGGGAAACCTAAATATAAAAACTGCTACTGTAGACGAACGCTTCAAACTAGAAGAACAAAATTTGGTGAGCCAAGTGGGATTTGTGTACTGATCATTACCACCAAGTATCATCAAGATTTTTTGAATAAATATTTTCTGGTATTTCGGAAACTCGTTATTTCTTAGAAGCTTGGCAACCCATCTCAATGAAAGTGCTTTTCCACAGTGTGTGCCTAGGGCTACTTGAAGAGGAACATAAAATAGAGACAAAACTGAGAACTCCTTTATTTTGTCAAGTTTCAAAGAGCTACTACAAACCATGTTGGATTTAGAGTTATAAATTCATCTTTCTTTATAGGAGAGAACAGAGGGAAACCTAAATATAAAAACTGCTACTATAGACGAACGATTCAACCTAGAAGAACAAAATTTGGTGAGATAAGTGGGATTTGTGTACTGATCATTAGCACCAAGTATCATCAAGATTGGGTGAAAAAATATTTGCTGGTATTTTGGAAACTCGTTTTTTCTTAGAAGCTTGGCAACCCCTCTCAATGAAAGTGCTTTTCCACAGTGAGTGCCTAGGGCTACTTGAAGAGGAAAAAAACCATAGAGACAAAACTGAGAACTCCGTTATTTTTTCAAGTTTCAAAGAGCTACAACTAACCATGATGGATTTAGAGTTCCAAATTCATCTATCTATATAGGAGAGAACAGAGGGAAAAATAAGTATAAAAACTGCTACTGTAGACGAATGCTTCAACCTAGAAGAACAAAATTTGGTGAGCCTAGTGGGATTTGTGTACTGATCATTACCACCAAGTATCATCCAGATTCGGTGAAAAAATATATGCTGGTATTTGAGAAACTCGTAATTTCTTAGAAGCTTGGCAACCCTCTCAATGAAAGTGCTTTTCCACAGTCTGTGCCTAGGGCTACTTGAAGAGGAAACAAACAATAGACACAAAACTGAGAACTCCTTTATTTTGTCAAGTTTCAAAGAGCTACTACAAACCATGTAGGATTTCGAGTTCCAAATTCATCTATCTATATAGGAGAGAACAGAGGGTAACCTAAATATAAAAACTGCTACTGTAGACGAACGCTTCAACCTAGAATAACAAAATTTGGTGAGCCAAGTTGGAAATGTGTACTAATCATTACCTCCAAGTATCATCAAGATTGGGTGAAAAAATATTTGCTGGTATTTCGGAAACTCGTTATTTCTTAGACGATTGGCAACCCCTCTCAATGAAAGTGCTTTTCCAAGGTCTGTGCCTAGGGCTACTTGAAGAGGAAACAAACCATAGAGACAAAACTGAGAACTCCTTTATTTTGTCAAGTTTCAAAGAGCTACTACAAACCATGTTGGATTTAGAGTTCCAAATTCATCTATCTATATATTAGAGAACAGAGTGAAACCTAAATATAAAAACTGCTACTGTAGAAGAACGCTTCAACCTAGAAGAACAAAATTTGGTGAGCCAAGTGGGATTTGTGTACTGATCATTACCACCAAGTATCATCAAGGTTGGGTGAAAAAATATTTGCTGGTATTTCGGAAACTCGTTATTTCTTAGAAGCTTGACAACCCATCTCAATGAAAGTGCTTTCCACAGTCTGTGCCTAGGGCTACTTGAAGACGAAACAAACCATAGAGACAAAACTGAGAACTCCGTTATTTTTTCAAGTCTCAAAGAGCTACTACAAACCATGTTGGATTTCGAGTTCCAAATTCATCTATCTATATATCAGAGAATCGAGGGAAACCTAAATATAAAAACTGCTACTCGAGAAGAACGCTTCAACGTAGATGAACAAAATTTGGTGAGCCAAGTGGGATTTGTGTACTCAACATTAGCACCAAGTATCATCAAGATTGGGTGAAAAAATATTTTCTGGTATTTCGGAAACTCGTTTTTTCTTAGAAGCTTGGCAACCCCTCTCAATGAAAGTGCTTTTCCACAGTGAGTGCCTAGGGCTACTTGAAGAGGAAACAAACCATAGAGACAAAACTGAGAACTCCGTTATTTTTTCAAGTTTCAAAGAGCTACTACAAACCATGTTGGATTTAGAGTTCCAAATTCATCTATCTATATAGGAGAGAACAGAGGGAAAAATAAGTATAAAAACTGCTACTGTAGACGAACGCGTCAACCTAGAAGAACAGAATTTGGTGAGCCTAGTGGGATTTGTGTACTGATCATTACCACCAAGTATCATCCAGATTGGTGAAAAAATATTTGCTGGTATTTGAGAAACTCGTAATTTCTTAGAAGCTTGGCAACCCCTCTCAATGAAAGTGCTTTTCCACAGTCTGTGCCTAGGGCTACTTGAAGAGGAAACAAACAATAGAGAGAAAACTGAGAACTCCTTTATTTTGTCAAGTTTCAAAGAGCTACTAGAAACCATGTTGGATTCGAGTTCCAAATTCATCTATCTATATAGGAGAGAAGAGAGGGTAACCTAAATATAAAAACTGCTACTGTAGACGAACGCTTCAACCTAGAATAACAAAATTTGGTGAGCCAAGTTGGAAATGTGTACTAATCATTACCTCCAAGTATCATCAAGATTGGGTGAAAAAATATTTGCTGGTATTTCGGAAACTCGTTATTTCTTAGACGATTGGCAACCCCTCTCAATGAAAGTGCTTTTCCAAGGTCTGTGCCTAGGGCTACTTGAAGAGGAAACAAACCATAGAGACAAATCTGAGAACTCCTTTATTTTGTCAAGTTTCAAAGAGCTACTACAAACCATGTTGGATTTAGAGTTCCAAATTCATCTATCTATATATGAGAGAACAGAGTGAAACCTAAATATAAAAACTGCTACTGTAGAAGAACGCTTCAACCTAGAAGAACAAAATTTGGTTAGCCAAGTGGGATTTGTGTACTGATCATTACCACGAAGTATCATCAAGATTGGGTGAAAAAATATTTGCTGGTATTTCGGAAACTCGTTATTTCTTAGAAGCTTGGCAACCCCTCTCAATGAAAGTGCTTTTCCACAGTCTGTGCCTAGGGCTACTTGAAGAGAAAACAAACCATAGCGACAAAACTGAGAACTCCTTTATTTTGTCAAGTTTCAAAGAGCTACTACAAACCATGTTGGATTTAGAGTTCCAAATTCATCTTTCTTTATAGGAGAGAACAGAGGGAAACCTAAATATAAAAACTGCTACTGTAGACGAACGCTTCAAACTAGAAGAACAAAATTTGGTGAGCCAAGTGGGATTTGTGTACTGATCATTACCACCAAGTATCATCAAGATTTTTTGAATAAATATTTGCTGGTATTTCGGAAACTCGTTATTTCTTAGAAGCTTGGCAACCCATCTCAATGAAAGTGCTTTTCCACAGTGTGTGCATAGGGCTACTTGAAGAGGAACAAAAAATAGAGACAAAACTGAGAACTCCTTTATTTTGTCAAGTTTCAAAGAGGTACTACAAACCATGTTGGATTTTGAGTTATAAATTCATCTTTCTTTATAGGAGAGAACAGAGGGAAACCTAAATATAAAAACTGCTACTATAGACGAACGAATCAACCTAGAAGAACAAAATTTGGTGAGATAAGTGAAATTTGTGTACTGATCATTAGCACCAAGTATCATCAAGATTGGGTGAAAAAATATTTGCTGGTATTTCGGAAACTCGTTTTTTCTTAGAAGCTTGGCAACCCCTCTCAATGAAAGTGCTTTTCCACAGTGAGTGCCTAGGGCTACTTGAAGAGGAAACAAACCATAGAGACAAAACTGAGAACTCCGTTATTTTTTCAAGTTTCAAAGAGCTACAACAAACCATGATGGATTTAGAGTTCCAAATTCATCTATCTATATAGGAGAGAACAGAGGGAAAAATAAGTATAAAAACTGCTACTGTAGACGAATACTTCAACCTAGAAAAACAAAATTTGGTGAGCCTAGTGGGATTTGTGTACTGATCATTACCACCAAGTATCATCCAGATTCGGTGAAAAAATATTTGCTGGTATTTGAGAAACTCGTAATTTCTTAGAAGCTTGGCAACCCCTCTCAATGAAAGTGCTTTTCCACAGTCTGTGCCTAGGGCTACTTGAAGAGGAAACAAACAATAGAGACAAAACTGAGAACTCCTTTATTTTGTCAAGTTTCAAAGAGCTACTACAAACCATGTAGGATTTCGAGTTCCAAATTCATCTATCTATATAGGAGAGAACAGAGGGTAACCTAAATATAAAAACTGCTACTGTAGACGAACGCTTCAACCTAGAATAACAAAATTTGGTGAGCCAAGTTGGAAATGTGTACTAATCATTACCTCCAAGTATCATCAAGTTTGGGTGAAAAAATATTTGCTGGTATTTCGGAAACTCGTTATTTCTTAGACGATTGGCAACCCCTCTCAATGAAAGTACTTTTCCAAGGTCTGTGCCTAGGGCTACTTGAAGAGGAAACAAACCATAGAGACAAAACTGAGAACTCCTTTATTTTGTCAAGTTTCAAAGAGCTACTACAAACCATGTTGGATTTAGAGTTCCAAATTCATCTATCTATATATTAGAGAACAGAGTGAAACCTAAATATAAAAACTGCTACTGTAGAAGAACGCTTCAACCTACAAGAACAAAATTTGGTGAGCCAAGTGGGATTTGTGTACTGATCATTACCACCAAGTATCATCAAGATTGGGTGAAAAAATATTTGCTGGTATTTCGGAAACTCGTTATTTCTTAGAAGCTTGACAACCCATCTCAATGAAAGTGCTTTCCACAGTCTGTGCCCAGGGCTACTTGAAGACGAAACAAACCATAGAGACAAAACTGAGAACTCCGTTATTTTTTCAAGTCTCAAAGAGCTACTACAAACCATGTTTTATTTCGAGTTCCAAATTAATCTATCTATATATCAGAGAATCGAGGGAAACCTAAATATAAAAACTGCTACTCGAGAAGAACGCTTCAACCTAGATGAACAAAATTTGGTGAGAAAGTGGGATTTGTGTACTCAACATTAGCACCAAGTATCATCAAGATTGGGTGAAAAAATATTTGCTGGTATTTCGGAAACTCGTTATTTCTTAGACGATTGGCAACCCCTCTCAATGAAAGTGCTTTTCCAAGGTCTGTGCCTAGGGCTACTTGAAGAGGAAACAAACCATAGAGACAAAACTGAGAACTCCTTTATTTTGTCAAGTTTCAAAGAGCTACTACAAACCATGTTGGATTTAGAGTTCCAAATTCATCTATCTATATATTAGAGAACAGAGTGAAACCTAAATATAAAAACTGCTACTGTAGAAGAACGCTTCAACCTACAAGAACAAAATTTGGTGAGCCAAGTGGGATTTGTGTACTGATCATTACCACCAAGTATCATCAAGATTGGGTGAAAAAATATTTGCTGGTATTTCGGAAACTCGTTATTTCTTAGAAGCTTGACAACCCATCTCAATGAAAGTGCTTTCCACAGTCTGTGCCTAGGGCTACTTGAAGACGAAACAAACCATAGAGACAAAACTGAGAACTCCGTTATTTTTTCAGGTCTCAAAGAGCTACTACAAACCATGTTGGATTTCGAGTTCCAAATACATCTATCTATATATCAGAGAATCGAGGGAAACCTAAATATAAAAACTGCTACTCGAGAAGAACGCTTCAACGTAGATGAACAAAATTTGGTGAGCCAAGTGGGATTTGTGTACTCAACATTAGCACCAAGTATCATCAAGATTGGGTGAAAAAATATTTTCTGGTATTTCGGAAACTCGTTTTTTCTTAGAAGCTTGGCAACCCCTCTCAATGAAAGTGCTTTTCCACAGTGAGTGCCTAGGGCTACTTGAAGAGGAAACAAACCATAGAGACAAAACTGAGAACTCCGTTATTTTTTCAAGTTTCAAAGAGCTACTACAAACCATGTTGGATTTAGAGTTCCAAATTCATCTATCTATATAGGAGAGAACAGAGGGAAAAATAAGTATAAAAACTGCTACTGTAGACGAACGCGTCAACCTAGAAGAACAGAATTTGGTGAGCCTAGTGGGATTTGTGTACTGATCATTACCACCAAGTATCATCCAGATTGGTGAAAAAATATTTGCTGGTATTTGAGAAACTCGTAATTTCTTAGAAGCTTGGCAACCCCTCTTAATGAAAGTGCTTTTCCACAGTCTGTGCCTAGGGCTACTTGAAGAGGAAACAAACAATAGAGACAAAACTGAGAACTCCTTTATTTTGTCAAGTTTCAAAGAGCTACTAGAAACCATGTTGGATTCGAGTTCCAAATTCATCTATCTATATAGGAGAGAACAGAGGGTAACCTAAATATAAAAACTGCTACTGTAGACGAACGCTTCAACCTAGAATAACAAAATTTGGTGAGCCAAGTTGGAAATGTGTACTAATCATTACCTCCAAGTATCATCAAGATTGGGTGAAAAAATATTTGCTGGTATTTCGGAAACTCGTTATTTCTTAGACGATTGGCAACCCCTCTCAATGAAAGTGCTTTTCCAAGGTCTGTGCCTAGGGCTACTTGAAGAGGAAACAAACCATAGAGACAAAACTGAGAACTCCTTTATTTTGTCAAGTTTCAAAGAGCTACTACAAACCATGTTGGATTTAGAGTTCCAAATTCATCTATCTATATATTAGAGAACAGAGTGAAACCTAAATATAAAAACTGCTACTGTAGAAGAACGCTTCAACCTACAAGAACAAAATTTGGTGAGCCAAGTGGGATTTGTGTACTGATCATTACCACCAAGTATCATCAAGATTGGGTGAAAAAATATTTGCTGGTATTTCGGAAACTCGTTATTTCTTAGAAGCTTGACAACCCATCTCAATGAAAGTGCTTTCCACAGTCTGTGCCTAGGGCTACTTGAAGAGGAAACAAACCATAGAGACAAAACTGAGAACTCCGTTAATTTTCAAGTCTGAAAGAGCTACTAAAAACCATGTTGGATTTCGAGTTCCAAATTCATCTATCTATATATCAGAGAATCGAGGGAAACCTAAATATAAAAACTGCTACTCGAGAAGAACGCTTCAACCTAGATGAACAAAATTTGGTGAGCCAAGTGGGATTTGTGTACTCAACATTAGCACCAAGTATCATCAAGATTGGGTGAAAAAATATTTTCTGGTATTTCGGAAACTCGTTTTTTCTTAGAAGCTTGGCAACCCCTCTCCATGAAAGTGCTTTTCCACAGTGAATGCCTAGTGCTACTTGAAGAGGAAACAAACCATAGAGACAAAACTGAGAACTCCGTTATTTTTTCAAGTTTCAAAGAGCTACTACAAACCATGTTGGATTTAGAGTTCCAAATTCATCTATCTATATAGGAGAGAACAGAGGGAAAAATAAGTATAAAAACTGCTACTGTAGACGAACGCGTCAACCTAGAAGAACAGAATTTGGTGAGCCTAGTGGGATTTGTGTACTGATCATTACCACCAAGTATCATCCAGATTGGTGAAAAAATATTTGCTGGTATTTGAGAAACTCGTAATTTCTTAGAAGCTTGGCAACCCCTCTCAATGAAAGTGCTTTTCCACAGTCTGTGCCTAGGGCTACTTGAAGAGGAAACAAACAATAGAGACAAAATTGAGAACTCCTTTATTTTGACAAGTTTCAAAGAGCTACTAGAAACCATGTTGGATTCGAGTTCCAAATTCATCTATCTATATAGGAGAGAAGAGAGGGTAACCTAAATATAAAAACTGCTACTGTAGACGAACGCTTCAACCTAGAATAACAAAATTTGGTGAGCCAAGTTGGAAATGTGTACTAATCATTACCTCCAAGTATCATCAAGATTGGTGAAAAAATATTTGCTGGTATTTCGGAAACTCGTTATTTCTTAAACGATTGGCAACCCCTCTCAATGAAAGTGCTTTTCCACAGTCTGTGCCTAGGGCTACTTGAAGAGAAAACAAACCATAGCGACAAACTGAGAACTCCTTTATTTTGTCAAGTTTCAAAGAGCTACTACAAACCATGTTGGATTTAGAGTTCCAAATTCATCTTTCTTTATAGGAGAGAACAGAGGGAAACCTAAATATAAAAACTGCTACTGTAGACGAACGCTTCAAACTAGAAGAACAAATTTGGTGAGCCAAGTGGGATTTGTGTACTGATCATTACCACCAAGTATCATCAAGATTTTTTGAATAAATATTTGCTGGTATTTCGGAAACTCGTTATTTCTTAGAAGCTTGGCAACCCATCCTCAATGAAAGTGCTTTTCCACAGTGTGTGCCTAGGGCTACTTGAAGAGGAACAAAAAATAGAGACAAAACTGAGAACTCCTTTATTTTGTCAAGTTTCAAAGAGCTACTACAAACCATGTTGGATTTAGAGTTATAAATTCATCTTTCTTTATAGGAGAGAACAGAGGGAAACCTAAATATAAAAACTGCTACTATAGACGAACGAATCAACCTAGAAGAAACAAAATTGGTGAGATAAGTGGGATTGTGTACTGATCATTAGCACCAAGTATCATCAAGATTGGGTGAAAAAATATTTGCTGGTATTTCGGAAACTCGTTTTTTTCTTAGAAGCTTGGCAACACCTCTCAATGAAAGTGCTTTTCCACAGTGAGTGCCTAGGGCTACTTGAAGAGGAAACAACCATAGAGACAAAACTGAGAACTCCGTTATTTTTCAAGTTTCAAAGAGCTACAACAAACCATGATGGATTTAGAGTTCCAAATTCATCTATCTATATAGGAGAGAACAGAGGGAAAAATAAGTATAAAAACTGCTACTGTAGACGAATACTTCAACCTAGAAGAACAAAATTTGGTGAGCCTAGTGGGATTTGTGTACTGATCATTACCACCAAGCATCATCCAGATTCGGTGAAAAAATATTTGCTGGTATTTGAGAAACTCGTAATTTCTTAGAAGCTTGGCAACCCCTCTCAATGAAAGTGCTTTTCCACAGTCTGTGCCTAGGGCTACTTGAAGAGGAAACAAACAATAGAGACAAAACTGAGAACTCCTTTATTTTGTCAAGTTTCAAAGAGCTACTACAAACCATGTAGGATTTCTAGTTCCAAATTCATCTATCTATATAGGAGAGAACAGAGGGTAACCTAAATATAAAAACTGCTACTGTAGACGAACGCTTCAACCTAGAATAACAAAATTTGGTGAGCCAAGTTGGAAATGTGTACTAATCATTACCTCCAAGTATCATCAAGATTGGGTGAAAAAATATTTGCTGGTATTTCGGAAACTCGTTTATTTCTTAGACGATTGGCAACCCCTCTCAATGAAAGTACTTTTCCAAGGTCTGTGCCTAGGGCTACTTGAAGAGGAAACAAACCATAGAGACAAAACTGAGAACTCCTTTATTTTGTCAAGTTTCAAAGAGCTACTACAAACCATGTTGGATTTAGAGTTCCAAATTCATCTATCTATATATTAGAGAACAGAGTGAAACCTAAATATAAAAACTGCTACTGTAGAAGAACGCTTCAACCTACAAGAACAAAATTTGGTGAGCCAAGTGGGATTTGTGTACTGATCATTACCACCAAGTATCATCAAGATTGGGTGAAAAAATATTTGCTGGTATTTCGGAAACTCGTTATTTCTTAGAAGCTTGACAACCCATCTCAATGAAAGTGCTTTCCACAGTCTGTGCCCAGGGCTACTTGAAGACGAATCAAACCATAGAGACAAAACTGAGAACTCCGTTATTTTTTCAAGTCTCAAAGAGCTACTACAAACCATGTTTTATTTCGAGTTCCAAATTAATCTATCTATATATCAGAGAATCGAGGGAAACCTAAATATAAAAACTGCTACTCGAGAAGAACGCTTCAACCTAGATGAACAAAATTTGGTGAGCCAAGTGGGATTTGTGTACTCAACATTAGCACCAAGTATCATCAAGATTGGGTGAAAAAATATTTGCTGGTATTTCGGAAACTCGTTATTTCTTAGAAGCTTGGCAACCCCTCTCAATGAAAGTGCTTTTCCACAGTCTGTGCCTAGGGCTAGTTGAAGAGGAAACAAACCATAGAGACAAAACTGAGAACTCCTTTAATTTGTCAAGTTTCAAGGAGCTACTACAAACCTTTTTGGATTTAGAGTTCCAAATTCATCTATCTATATGGGAGAGAACAGAGGGAAACCTAAATGTAAAAACTGATACTGTAGACGAACGCTTCAACCTAGAAGAACAAAATTTGGTGAGCCAAGTGGGATTTGTGTACTGATCATTACCACCAAGTATCATTAAGATTGGGTGAAAAAATATTTGCTGGTATTTCGGAAACTCGTTATTTCTTAGAAGCTTGGCAACCCCTATGAATGAAATTGCTTTCCATAGTCTCTGCCTAGGGCTACTTGAAGAGGAAACAAACCATAGAGACAAAACTGAGAACTCCTTTATTTTGTCAAGTTTCAAAGAGCTACTACAAACCATGTTGGATTTAGAGTTCCAAATTCATCTATCTATGTATCAGAGAATCGAGGGAAACCTAAATATAAAAACTGCTACTGTAGACGAACGCTTCAACCTAGAAGAACAAAATTTGGTGAGCCAAGTGTAATTTGTGTACAGATCATTATCAACAAGTATCATCAAGATTGGGTGAATAAATATTTGCTCGTATTTCGGAAACTCGTTATTTCTTAGAAGCTTGGCAACCCCTCTCAATGAAATTGCTTTCCACAGTCTCTGCCTAGGGCTACTTGAAGAGGAAACAAACAATAGAGACAAAACTGAGAACTCCTTTATTTTGTCAAGTTTCAAAGAGCTACTACAGAACATGTAGGATTTCGAGTTCCAAATTCATCTATCTATATAGGAGAGAACAGTGGGTAACCTAAATATAAAAACTGCTACTGTAGACGAACGCTTCAACCTAGAATAACAAAATTTGGTGAGCCAAGTTGGAAATGTGTACTAATCATTACCTCCAAGTATCATCAAGATTGGGTGAAAAAATATTTGCTGGTATTTCGGAAACTCGTTATTTCTTAGACGATTGGCAACCCCTCTCAATGAAAGTGCTTTTCCAAGGTCTGTGCCTAGGGCTACTTGAAGAGGAAACAAACCATAGAGACAAAACTGAGAACTCCTTTATTTTGTCAAGTTTCAAAGAGCTACTACAAACCATGTTGGATTTAGAGTTCCAAATTCATCTATCTATATATGAGAGAACAGAGTGAAACCTAAATATAAAAACTGCTACTGTAGAAGAACACTTCAACCTACAAGAACAAAATTTGGTGAGCCAAGTGGGATTTGTGTACTGATCATTACCACCAAGTATCATCAAGATTGGGTGAAAAAATTGTTGCTGGTATTTCGGAAACTCGTTATTCCTTAGAAGCTTGGCAACCCCTCTCAATGAACGTTCTTTTCCAAGGTCTGTGCCTAGGGCTACTTGAAGAGGAAACAAACCATAGCGACAAAACTGAGAACTCCTTTATTTTCTAAAGTTTCAAAGAGCTACTACAAACCATGTTGGATTTAGAGTTCCAAATTCATCTTTCTTTATAGGAGAGAACAGAGGGAAACCTAAACATAAAAACTGCTACTGTACACGAACGCTTCAACCTAAAAGAACAAAATTTGGTGAGCCAAGTGCGATTTGTGTACTGATCATTAGCACCAAGTATCATCAAGATTGGGTGAAAAAATATTTGCTGGTATTTCGGAAACTCGTTATTTCTTAGAAGCTTGGCAACCCCTCTCAATGAAAGTGCTTTTCCACAGTGAGTGAATAGGGCTACTTGAAGAGGAAACAAACCATAGAGACAAAACTGAGAACTCCGTTATTTTTTCAAGTTTCAAAGAGCTACTACAAACCATGTTGGATTTAGAGTTCCAAATTCATCTATCTATATAGGAGAGAACAGAGGGAAAAATAAGTATAAAAACTGCTACTGTAGACGAATGCGTCAACCTAGAAGAACAGAATTTGGTGAGCCTAGTGGGATTTGTGTACTGATCATTACCACCAAGTATCATCAAGATTTTTTGAATAAATATTTGCTGGTATTTCGGAATCTCGTTATTTCTTAGAAGCTTGGCAACCCATCTCAATGAAAGTGCTTTTCCACAGTGTGTGCCTAGGGCTACTTGAAGAGGAACAAAAAATAGAGACAAAACTGAGAACTCCTTTATTTTGTCAAGTTTCAAAGAGCTACTACAAACCATGTTGGATTTAGAGTTATAAATTCATCTTTCATTATAGGAGAGAACAGAGGGAAACCTAAATATAAAAACTGCTACTATAGATGAACGATTCAACCTAGAAGAACAAAATTTGGTGAGCCAAGTGGGATTTGTGTACTGATCATTACCACCAAGTATCATCAAGATTTTTTGAATAAATATTTGCTGGTATTTTGGAAACTCGTTATTTCTTAGAAGCTTGGCAACCCATCTCAATGAAAGTGCTTTTCCACAGTGTGTGCCTAGGGCTACTTTAAGAGGAACAAACCATAGAGACAAAACTGAGAACTCCTTTATTTTTCAAGTCTCAAGGAGCTACTACAAACCATGTTGGATTTAGAGTTCCAAATTCATCTATCTATATATGAGATAACAGAGGGAAACCTAAATATAAAAACTGCTACTGTAGACGAACGCTTCAACCTAAAAGAACAAAATTTGGTGAGCCAAGTGGGATTTGTGTACTTATCATTAGCACCAAGTATCATCAAGATTGGGTGAAAAAATATTTGCTGGTATTTCGGAAACTCGTTTTTTCTTAGAAGCTTGGCAACCCCTCTCAATGAAAGTGCTTTTCCACAGTGAGTGCCTAGGGCTACTTGAAGAGGAAACAAACCATAGAGACAAAACTGAGAACTCCGTTATTTTTTCAAGTTTCAAAGAGCTACTACAAACCGTGATGGATTTAGAGTTCAAATTCATCTATCTATATAGGAGAGAACAGAGGAAAAATAAGTATAAAAACTGCTACTGTAGACGAATGCTTCAACCTAGAAGAACAAAATTTGGTGAGCCTAGTGGATTTGTGTACTGATCATTACCACCAAGTATCATCCAGATTCGGTGAAAAAATATTTGCTGGTATTTGAGAAACTCGTAATTTCTTAGAAGCTTGGCAACCCCTCTAAATGAAAGTGCTTTTCCACAGTCTGTGCCTAGGGCTACTTGAAGAGAAACAAACAATAGAGACAAAACTGAGAACTCCTTTATTTTGTCATGTTTCAAAGAGCTACTACAAACCATGTTGGATTTCGAGTTATAAATTTATCTATCTATATAGGAGAGAACAGAGGGTAACCTAAATATAAAAACTGCTACTGTAGACGAACGCTTCAACCTAGAATAACAAATTTGGTGAACCAAGTTGGAAATGTGTAGTAATCATTACCTCCAAGTATCATCAAGATGGGTGAAAAATATTTGCTGGTATTTCGGAAACTCGTTATTTCTTAGAAGCTTGGCAACCCCTCTCAATGAAAGTGCTTTTCCAAGGTCTGTGCCTAGGCTACTTGAAGAGGAGACAAACCATAGAGACAAAACTGAGAACTCCTTTATTTTGTCAAGTTTCAAAGATCTACTACAAACCATCTTGGATTTAGAGTTATAAATTCATCTTTCTTTATATGAGAGAACAGAGTGAAACCTAAATATAAAAACTGCTACTATAGACGAACGATTCAACCTAGAAGAACAAAATTTGGTGAGCCAAGTGGGAATTGTGTACTGATCATTAGCACCAAGTGTCATCAAGATTGGGTGAAAAAATATTTGCTGGTATTTCGGAAACTCTTTATTTCTTAGAAGCTTGGCAACCCCTCTCAATGAAAGTGCTTTTCCACAGTCTGTGCCTAGGGCTACTTGAAGAGGAAACAAACCATAGAGACAAAACTTGAGAACTCCTTCATTTTGTCAAGTTTCAAAGAGCTACTACAAACCATGTTGGATTTCGAGTTAAAATTCATCTATCTATATAGGAGAGAACAGAGGGTAACCTAAATATAAAAACTGCTACTGTAGACGAACGCTTCAACCTAGAATAACAAAATTTGGTGAGCCAAGTTGGAAATGTGTACTAATCATTACCTCCAAGTATCATCAAGATTGGGTGAAAAAATTGTTGCTGGTATTTCGGAACTCGTTATTCCTTAGAAGCTTGGCAACCCCTCTCAATGAACGTTCTTTTCCAAGGTCTGTGCCTAGGCTACTTGAAGAGGAAACAAACCATAGAGACAAAACTGAGAACTCCTTTATTTTGTCAAGTTTCAAAGAGCTACTACAAACCATGTTGGATTTAGAGTTCCAAATTCATCTATCTATATATGAGAGAACAGAGTGAAACCTAAATATAAAAACTGCTACTGGAGACGAACGCTTCAAACTAGAAGAACAAAATTTGGTGAGCCAAGTGGGATTTGTGTACTGATCATTACCACCAAGTATCATCAAGATTGGGTGAAAAATATTTGCTGGTATTTCGGAAACTCGTTATTTCTTGGAAGCTTGGGAACCCCTCTCAATGAAAGTGCTTTTCCACAGTCTGTGCCTAGGGCTACTTGAAGAAGAAACAAACCATAGCGACAAATCTGAGAACTCCTTTATTTTGTCAAGTTTCAAAGAGCTACTACAAACCATGTTGGATTTAGAGTTCCAAATTCATCTTTCTTTATAGGAGAGAACAGAGGGAAACCTAAATATAAAAACTGCTACTGTGGACGAACGCTTCAACCTAGATGAACAAAATTTGGTGAGCCAAGTGGGATTTGTGTACTGATCATTAGCACCAAGTATCATCAAGATTGGGTGAAAAATATTTGCTGGTATTTCGGAAACTCGTTATTTCTTAGAAGCTTGGCAACCCCTCTCAATGAACGTGCTTTTCCAAGGTCTGTGCCTAGGGCTACTTGAAGAGGAAACAAACCATAGAGACAAAACTGAGAACTCCTTTATTTTGTCAAGTTTCAAAGATCTACTACAAACCATGTTGGATTTAGAGTTAAAAATTCATCTTTCTTTATATGAGAGAACAGAGGGAAACCTAAATATAAAAACTGCTACTATAGACGAACGATTCAACCTAGAAGAACATAATTTGGTGAGCCAAGTGGGAATTGTGTACTGATCATTAGCACCAAGTGTCATCAAGATTGGGTGAAAAATATTTGCTGGTATTTCGGAAACTCGTTATTTCTTAGAAGCTTGGCAACCCCTCTCAATGAAAGTGCTTTTCCACAGTCTGTGCCTAGGGCTACTTGAAGAGGAAACAAACCATAGAGACAAAACTGAGAACTCCTTCATTTTGTCAAGTTTCAAAGAGCTACTACAAACCATGTTGGATTTCGAGTTCCAAATTCATCTATCTATATAGGAGAGAACAGAGGGTAACCTAAATATAAAAACTGCTACTGTAGACGAACGCTTCAACCTAGAATAACAAAATTTGGTGAGCAAAGTTGGAAATGTGTACTAATCATTACCTCCAAGTATCATCAAGATTGGGTGAAAAAATTGTTGCTGGTATTTCGGAAACTCGTTATTCCTTAGAAGCTTGGCAACCCCTCTCAATGAACGTTCTTTTCCAAGGTCTGTGCCTAGGGCTACTTGAAGAGGAAACAAACCATAGAGACAAAACAGAGAACTCCTTTATTTTGTCAAGTTTCAAAGAGCTACTACAAACCATGTTGGATTTAGAGTTCCAAATTCATCTATCTATATATGAGAGAACAGAGTGAAACCTAAATATAAAAACTGCTACTGGAGACGAACGCTTCAAACTAGAAGAACAAAATTTGGTGAGCCAAGTGGGATTTGTGTACTGATCATTACCACCAAGTATCATCAAGATTGGGTGAAAAAATATTTGCTGGTATTTCGGAAACTCGTTATTTCTTGGAAGCTTGGGAACCCCTCTCAATGAAAGTGCTTTTCCACAGTCTGTGCCTAGGGCTACTTGAAGAAGAAACAAACCATAGCGACAAAACTGAGAACTCCTTTATTTTGTCAAGTTTCAAAGAGCTACTACAAACCATGTTGGATTTAGAGTTCCAAATTCATCTTTCTTTATAGGAGAGAACAGAGGGAAACCTAAATATAAAAACTGCTATTGTAGACGAACGCTTCAACCTAGATGAACAAAATTTGGTGAGCCAAGTGGGATTTGTGTACTGATCATTAGCACCAAGTATCATCAAGATTGGGTGAAAAAATATTTGCTGGTATTTCGGAAACTCGTTATTTCTTAGAAGCTTGGCAACCCCTCTCAATGAAAGTGCTTTTCCAAGGTCTGTGCCTAGGGCTACTTGAAGAGGAAACAAACCATAGAGACAAAACTGAGAACTCCTTTATTTTGTCAAGTTTCAAAGATCTACTACAAACCATGTTGGATTTAGAGTTATAAATTCATCTTTCTTTATATGAGAGAACAGAGGGGAACCTAAATATAAAAACTGCTACTATAGACGAACGATTCAACCTAGAAGAACAAAATTTGGTGAGCCAAGTGGGAATTGTGTACTGATCATTAGCACCAAGTGTCATCAAGATTGGGTGAAAAAATATTTGCTGGTATTTCGGAAACTCGTTATTTCTTAGAAGCTTGGCAACCCCTCTCAATGAAAGTGCTTTTCCACAGTCTGTGCCTAGGGCTACTTGAAGAGGAAACAAACCATAGAGACAAAACTGAGAACTCCTTCATTTTGTCAAGTTTCAAAGAGCTACTACAAACCATGTTGGATTTCGAGTTCCAAATTCATCTATCTATATAGGAGAGAACAGAGGGTAACCTAAATATAAAAACTGCTACTGTAGACGAACGCTTCAACCTAGAATAACAAAATTTGGTGAGCCAAGTTGGAAATGTGTACTAATCATTACCTCCAAGTATCATCAAGATTGGGTGAAAAAATTGTTGCTGGTATTTCGGAAACTCGTTATTCCTTAGAAGCTTGGCAACCCCTCTCAATGAACGTGCTTTTCCAAGGTCTGTGCCTAGGGCTACTTGAAGAGGAAACAAACCATAGAGACAAAACTGAGAACTCCTTTATTTTGTCAAGTTTCAAAGATCTACTACAAACCATGTTGGATTTAGAGTTATAAATTCATCTTTCTTTATATGAGAGAACAGAGGGAAACCTAAATATAAAAACTGCTACTATAGACGAACGATTCAACCTAGAAGAACATAATTTGGTGAGCCAAGTGGGAATTGTGTACTGATCATTAGCACCAAGTGTCATCAAGATTGGGTGAAAAAATATTTGCTGGTATTTCGGAAACTCGTTATTTCTTAGAAGCTTGGCAACCCCTCTCAATGAAAGTGCTTTTCCACAGTCTGTGCCTAGGGCTACTTGAAGAGGAAACAAACCATAGAGACAAAACTGAGAACTCCTTCATTTTGTCAAGTTTCAAAGAGCTACTACAAACCATGTTGGATTTCGAGTTCCAAATTCATCTATCTATATAGGAGAGAACAGAGGGTAACCTAAATATAAAAACTGCTACTGTAGACGAACGCTTCAACCTAGAATAACAAAATTTGGTGAGCAAAGTTGGAAATGTGTACTAATCATTACCTCCAAGTATCATCAAGATTGGGTGAAAAAATTGTTGCTGGTATTTCGGAAACTCGTTATTCCTTAGAAGCTTGGCAACCCCTCTCAATGAACGTTCTTTTCCAAGGTCTGTGCCTAGGGCTACTTGAAGAGGAAACAAACCATAGAGACAAAACAGAGAACTCCTTTATTTTGTCAAGTTTCAAAGAGCTACTACAAACCATGTTGGATTTAGAGTTCCAAATTCATCTATCTATATATGAGAGAACAGAGTGAAACCTAAATATAAAAACTGCTACTGGAGACGAACGCTTCAAACTAGAAGAACAAAATTTGGTGAGCCAAGTGGGATTTGTGTACTGATCATTACCACCAAGTATCATCAAGATTGGGTGAAAAAATATTTGCTGGTATTTCGGAAACTCGTTATTTCTTGGAAGCTTGGGAACCCCTCTCAATGAAAGTGCTTTTCCACAGTCTGTGCCTAGGGCTACTTGAAGAAGAAACAAACCATAGCGACAAAACTGAGAACTCCTTTATTTTGTCAAGTTTCAAAGAGCTACTACAAACCATGTTGGATTTAGAGTTCCAAATTCATCTTTCTTTATAGGAGAGAACAGAGGGAAACCTAAATATAAAAACTGCTATTGTAGACGAACGCTTCAACCTAGATGAACAAAATTTGGTGAGCCAAGTGGGATTTGTGTACTGATCATTAGCACCAAGTATCATCAAGATTGGGTGAAAAAATATTTGCTGGTATTTCGGAAACTCGTTATTTCTTAGAAGCTTGGCAACCCCTCTCAATGAAAGTGCTTTTCCAAGGTCTGTGCCTAGGGCTACTTGAAGAGGAAACAAACCATAGAGACAAAACTGAGAACTCCTTTATTTTGTCAAGTTTCAAAGATCTACTACAAACCATGTTGGATTTAGAGTTATAAATTCATCTTTCTTTATATGAGAGAACAGAGGGAAACCTAAATATAAAAACTGCTACTATAGACGAACGATTCAACCTAGAAGAACAAAATTTGGTGAGCCAAGTGGGAATTGTGTACTGATCATTAGCACCAAGTGTCATCAAGATTGGGTGAAAAAATATTTGCTGGTATTTCGGAAACTCGTTATTTCTTAGAAGCTTGGCAACCCCTCTCAATGAAAGTGCTTTTCCACAGTCTGTGCCTAGGGCTACTTGAAGAGGAAACAAACCATAGAGACAAAACTGAGAACTCCTTCATTTTGTCAAGTTTCAAAGAGCTACTACAAACCATGTTGGATTTCGAGTTCCAAATTCATCTATCTATATAGGAGAGAACAGAGGGTAACCTAAATATAAAAACTGCTACTGTAGACGAACGCTTCAACCTAGAATAACAAAATTTGGTGAGCCAAGTTGGAAATGTGTACTAATCATTACCTCCAAGTATCATCAAGATTGGGTGAAAAAATTGTTGCTGGTATTTCGGAAACTCGTTATTCCTTAGAAGCTTGGCAACCCCTCTCAATGAACGTTCTTTTCCAAGGTCTGTGCCTAGGGCTACTTGAAGAGGAAACAAACCATAGAGACAAAACTGAGAACTCCTTTATTTTGTCAAGTTTCAAAGAGCTACTACAAACCATGTTGGATTTAGAGTTCCAAATTCATCTATCTATATATGAGAGAACAGAGTGAAACCTAAATATAAAAACTGCTACTGGAGACGAACGTTTCAAACTAGAAGAACAAAATTTGGTGAGCCAAGTGGGATTTGTGTACTGATCATTACCACCAAGTATCATCAAGATTGGGTGAAAAAATATTTGCTGGTATTTCGGAAACTCGTTATTTCTTGGAAGCTTGGGAACCCCTCTCAATGAAAGTGCTTTTCCACAGTCTGTGCCTAGGGCTACTTGAAGAAGAAACAAACCATAGCGACAAAACTGAGAACTCCTTTATTTTGTCAAGTTTCAAAGAGCTACTACAAACCATGTTGGATTTAGAATTCCAAATTCATCTTTCTTTATAGGAGAGAACAGAGGGAAACCTAAATATAAAAACTGCTACTGTAGACGAACGCTTCAACCTAGATGAACAAAATTTGGTGAGCCAAGTGGGATTTGTGTACTGATCATTAGCACCAAGTATCATCAAGATTGGGTGAAAAAATATTTGCTGGTATTTCGGAAACTCGTTATTTCTTAGAAGCTTGGCAACCCCTCTCAATGAAAGTGCTTTTCCAAGGTCTGTGCCTAGGGCTACTTGAAGAGGAAACAAACCATAGAGACAAAACTGAGAACTCCTTTATTTTGTCAAGTTTCAAAGATCTACTACAAACCATGTTGGATTTAGAGTTATAAATTCATCTTTCTTTATATGAGAGAACAGAGGGAAACCTAAATATAAAAACTGCTACTATAGACGAACGATTCAACCTAGAAGAACATAATTTGGTGAGCCAAGTGGGAATTGTGTACTGATCATTAGCACCAAGTGTCATCAAGATTGGGTGAAAAAATATTTGCTGGTATTTCGGAAACTCGTTATTTCTTAGAAGCTTGGCAACCCCACTCAATGAAAGTGCTTTTCCACAGTCTGTGCCTAGGGCTACTTGAAGAGGAAACAAACCATAGAGACAAAACTGAGAACTCCTTCATTTTGTCAAGTTTCAAAGAGCTACTACAAACCATGTTGGATTTCGAGTTCCAAATTCATCTATCTATATAGGAGAGAACAGAGGGAAACCTAAATATAAAAACTGCTACTGTAGACGAACGCTTCAACCTAGAATAACAAAATTTGGTGAGCAAAGTTGGAAATGTGTACTAATCATTACCTCCAAGTATCATCAAGATTGGGTGAAAAAATTGTTGCTGGTATTTCGGAAACTCGTTATTCCTTAGAAGCTTGGCAACCCCTCTCAATGAACGTTCTTTTCCAAGGTCTGTGCCTAGGGCTACTTGAAGAGGAAACAAACCATAGAGACAAAACTGAGAACTCCTTTATTTTGTCAAGTTTCAAAGAGCTACTACAAACCATGTTGGATTTAGAGTTCCAAATTCATCTATCTATATATGAGAGAACAGAGTGAAACCTAAATATAAAAACTGCTACTGGAGACGAACGCTTCAAACTAGAAGAACAAAATTTGGTGAGCCAAGTGGGATTTGTGTACTGATCATTACCACCAAGTATCATCAAGATTGGGTGAAAAAATATTTGCTGGTATTTCGGAAACTCGTTATTTCTTGGAAGCTTGGGAACCCCTCTCAATGAAAGTGCTTTTCCACAGTCTGTGCCTAGGGCTACTTGAAGAAGAAACAAACCATAGCGACAAAACTGAGAACTCCTTTATTTTGTCAAGTTTCAAAGAGCTACTACAAACCATGTTGGATTTAGAGTTCCAAATTCATCTTTCTTTATAGGAGAGAACAGAGGGAAACCTAAATATAAAAACTGCTATTGTAGACGAACGCTTCAACCTAGATGAACAAAATTTGGTGAGCCAAGTGGGATTTGTGTACTGATCATTAGCACCAAGTATCATCAAGATTGGGTGAAAAAATATTTGCTGGTATTTCGGAAATTCGTTATTTCTTAGAAGCTTGGCAACCCCTCTCAATGAAAGTGCTTTTCCAAGGTCTGTGCCTAGGGCTACTTGAAGAGGAAACAAACCATAGAGACAAAACTGAGAACTGCTTTATTTTGTCAAGTTTCAAAGATCTACTACAAACCATGTTGGATTTAGAGTTATAAATTCATCTTTCTTTATATGAGAGAACAGAGGGAAACCTAAATATAAAAACTGCTACTATAGACGAACGATTCAACCTAGAAGAACAAAATTTGGTGAGCCAAGTGGGAATTGTGTACTGATCATTAGCACCAAGTGTCATCAAGATTGGGTGAAAAAATATTTGCTGGTATTTCGGAAACTCGTTATTTCTTAGAAGCTTGGCAACCCCTCTCAATGAAAGTGCTTTTCCACAGTCTGTGCCTAGGGCTACTTGAAGAGGAAACAAACCATAGAGACAAAACTGAGAACTCCTTCATTTTGTCACGTTTCAAAGAGCTACTACAAACCATGTTGGATTTCGAGTTCCAAATTCATCTATCTATATAGGAGAGAACAGAGGGTAACCTAAATATAAAAACTGCCACTGTAGACGAACGCTTCAACCTAGAATAACAAAATTTGGTGAGCAAAGTTGGAAATGTGTACTAATCATTACCTCCAAGTATCATCAAGATTGGGTGAAAAAATTGTTGCTGGTATTTCGGAAACTCGTTATTCCTTAGAAGCTTGGCAACCCCTCTCAATGAACGTTCTTTTCCAAGGTCTGTGCCTAGGGCTACTTGAAGAGGAAACAAACCATAGAGACAAAACTGAGAACTCCTTTATTTTGTCAAGTTTCAAAGAGCTACTACAAACCATGTTGGATTTAGAGTTCCAAATTCATCTATCTATATATGAGAGAACAGATTGAAACCTAAATATAAAAACTGCTACTGGAGACGAACGCTTCAAACTAGAAGAACAAAATTTGGTGAGCCAAGTGGGAATTGTGTACTGATCATTAGCACCAAGTGTCATCAAGATTGGGTGAAAAAATATTTGCTGGTATTTCGGAAACTCGTTATTTCTTAGAAGCTTGGCAACCCCTCTCAATGAAAGTGCTTTTCCACAGTCTGTGCCTAGGGCTACTTGAAGAGGAAACAAACCATAGAGACAAAACTGAGAACTCCTTCATTTTGTCAAGTTTCAAAGAGCTACTACAAACCATGTTGGATTTCGAGTTCCAAATTCATCTATCTATATAGGAGAGAACAGAGGGTAACCTAAATATAAAAACTGCTACTGTAGACGAACGCTTCAACCTAGAATAACAAAATTTGGTGAGCAAAGTTGGAAATGTGTACTAATCATTACCTCCAAGTATCATCAAGATTGGGTGAAAAAATTGTTGCTGGTATTTCGGAAACTCGTTATTCCTTAGAAGCTTGGCAACCCCTCTCAATGAACGTTCTTTTCCAAGGTCTGTGCCTAGGGCTACTTGAAGAGGAAACAAACCATAGAGACAAAACTGAGAACTCCTTTATTTTGTCAAGTTTCAAAGAGCTACTACAAACCATGTTGGATTTAGAGTTCCAAATTCATCTATCTATATATGAGAGAACAGATTGAAACCTAAATATAAAAACTGCTACTGGAGACGAACGCTTCAAACTAGAAGAACAAAATTTGGTGAGCCAAGTGGGACTTGTGTACTGATCATTACCACCAAGTATCATCAAGATTGGGTGAAAAAATATTTGCTGGTATTTCGGAAACTCGTTATTTCTTGGAAGCTTGGGAACCCCTCTCAATGAAAGTGCTTTTCCACAGTCTGTGCCTAGGGCTACTTGAAGAAGAAACAAACCATAGCGACAAAACTGAGAACTCCTTTATTTTGTCAAGTTTCAAAGAGCTACTACAAACCATGTTGGATTTAGAGTTCCAAATTCATCTTTCTTTATAGGAGAGAACAGAGGGAAACCTAAATATAAAAACTGCTACTGTAGACGAACGCTTCAACCTAGATGAACAAAATTTGGTGAGCCAAGTGGGATTTGTGTACTGATCATTAGCACCAAGTATCATCAAGATTGGGTGAAAAAATATTTGCTGGTATTTCGGAAACTCGTTATTTCTTAGAAGCTTGGCAACCCATCTCAATGAAAGTGCTTTTCCACAGTGTGTTCCTAGGGCTACTTGAAGAGGAAACAAACCATAGAGACAACACTGAGAACTCCTTTATTTTGTCAAGTCTCAAAGAGCTACTACAAACCATGTTGGATTTAGAGTTCCAAATTCATCTATCTATATAGGAGAGAACAGAGGGAAAAATAAATATAAAAACTGCTACTGTAGACGAACGCTTCAACCTAGAAGAACAAAATTTGGTGAGCCAAGTGGGATTTGTGTACTGATCATTACCACCAAGTATCATCAAGATTCGGTGAAAAAATATTTGCTGGTATTTGAGAAACTCGTAATTTCTTAGAAGCTTGGCAACCCCTCTCAATGAAAGTGCTTTTCCACAGTGTGTGCCTAGGGCTACTTGAAGAGGAAACAAACCATAGCGACAAAACTGAGAACTCCTTTATTTTGTCAAGTTTCAAAGAGCTACTACAAACCATGTTGGATTTCTAGTTCCAAATTCATCTATCTATATAGGAGAGAACAGAGGGTAACCTAAATATAAAAACTGCTTCTGTAGACGAACGCTTCAACCTAGAATAACAAAATTTCGTGAGCCAAGTTGGAAATGTGTACTAATCATTACCTCCAAGTATCATCAAGATTGGGTGAAAAAATATTTGCTGGTATTTCGGAAACTCGTTTTTTCTTAGAAGCTTGGCAACCCCTCTCAATGAAAGTGCTTTTCCAAGGTCTGTGCCTAGGGCTACTTGAAGAGGAAACAAACCATAGAGACAAAACTGAGAACTCCTTTATTTTGTCAAGTTTCAAAGAGCTACTACAAACCATGTTGGATTTAGAGTTCCAAATTCATCTATCTATACAGGAGAGAACAGAGTGAAACCTAAATATAAAAACTGCTACTGTAGACGAACGCTTCAAACTAGAGGAACAAAATTTGGTGAGACAAGTGGGATTTGTGTACTGATCATTACCACCAAGTATCATCAAGATTGGGTGAAAAAATATTTGCTGGTATTTCGGAAACTCGTTATTTCTTAGAAGCTTGGCAACCCCTCTCAATGAAAGTGCTTTTCCACAGTCTGTGCCTAGGGCTACTTGAAGAGGAAACAAACCATAGCGACAAAACTGAGAACTCCTTTATTTTGTCATGTTTCAAAGAGCTACTACAAACCAATTTGGATTTAGAGTTCCAAATTCTACTTTCTATATAGGAGAGAACAGAGGGAAACCTAATTATAAAAACTGCTAGTGTAGACGAACGCTTCAAACTAGAAGAACAAAATTTGGTGAGCCAAGTGGGATTTGTGTACTGATCATTACCACCAAGTATCATCAAGATTGGGTGAATAAATATTTGCTGGTATTTCGGAACCTCGTTATTTCTTAGAAGCTTGGCAACCCCTCTCAATGAGAGTGCTTTCCACAGTCTGTGCCTAGGGCTACTTGAAGAGGAAACAAACCATAGAGACAAAACTGAGAACTCATTTATTTTTTCAAGTTTCAAAGAGCTACTACATACCTTGTTGGATTTAGAGTTCCAAATTCAACTATCTATATGGGAGAGAACAGAGGAAAACCTAAATATAAAAACTGCTACTGTAGACGAACGTTTCAACCTAGAAGAACAAAATTTGGTGAGCCAAGTGGGATTTGTGTACTGATCATTACCACCAAGTATTATCAAGATTGGGTGAAAAAATATTTGCTGGTATTTCGGAAACTCGTTATTTCGTAGAAGCTTGGCAACCCCTCTCAATGAAAGTGCTTTCCACAGTCTGTGCCTAGGGCTACTTGAAGAGGAAACAAACCATAGAGACAAAACTGAGAACTCTTTTATTTTGTCAAGTCTCAAAGAGCTACTACAAACCATGTTGGATTTAGAGTTCCAAATTCATCTATCTATATATGAGATAACAGAGGGAAACCTAAATATAAAAACAGCTACTGTAGGCGAACGCTTCAACCTAGAAGAACAGAATTTGGTGAGCCAAGTGGGATTTGTGTACTGATCATTACCACCAAGTATCATCAAGATTGGGTGAAAATATTTTTGCTGGTATTTCGGAAACTCGTTATTTCTTAGAAGCTTGGCAACCCCTCTCAATGAAAGTGCTTTTCCACAGTCTGTGCCTAGGGCTACTTGAAGAGGAAAGAAACCATAGAGACAAAACTGAGAACTCCTTTATTTTGTCAAGTTTCAAAGAGCTACCACAAACCATGTTGGATTTAGTGTTCCAAATTCATCTTTCTTTATAGGAGAGAACAGAGGGACCTAAATATAAAAACTGCTACTGTATACGAACGCTTCAACCTAGAAGAACAAAATTTGGTGAGCCAAGTGGGATTTGTGTACTGATCATTAGCACCACGTATCATCAAGATTGGGTGAAAAAATATTTGCTGGTATTTCGGAAACTCGAAATTTCTTAGAAGCTTCGCATCCCCTCTCAATGAATGTGCTTTTCCACTGTCTGTGCCTAGACTACTTGAAGAGGAAACAAACCATAGAGACAAAACTGAGAACTCCTTTATTTTGTCAAGTTTCAAAGAGCTACTACAAACCTTGTTGGATTTAGAGTTCCAAATTCATCAATTTATATGGGAGAGAACAGAGGGAAACCTAAATATAAAAACTGCTACTGTAGACGAACGCTTCTACTTAGAAGAACAAAATTTGGTGAGCCAAGTGGGATTTGTGTACTGATCATTACCACCAAGTATTATCAAGATTGGGTGAAAAAATATTTGCTGGTATTTCGGAAACTCGTTGTTTCGTAGAAGCTTGGCAATCCCTCTCAATGAAAGTGCTTTCCACAGTCTGTGCCTAGGGCTACTTGAAGAGGAAAAAAAACATAGAGACAAAACTGAGAACTTCTTTATTTTGTCAAGTTTCAAAGAGCTACTCCACACCATGTTGGATTTACAGTTCCAAATTCATCTATCTATATATCAGAGAATCGAGGGAAACCTAAATATAAAAACTGCTACTGTAGACGAATGCTTCAACCTAGAAGAACAAAATTTGGTGAGCCAAGTGGGATTTGTGTACTGATCATTACCACCAAGTATCATCAAGATTGGGTGAAAAAATATTTGCTATTATTTCGGAAACTCGTTATTTCGTAGAAGCTTGGCAACCCCTCTCAATGAAAGTGCTTTTCCACAGTGTGTGCCTAGGGCTACTTGAAGAGGAAAGAAACCATAGAGACAAAACTGTGAACTCCGTTATTTTGTCAAGTTTCAAAGAGCTACTACAATCCATGTTGGATTTAGAGTTCCAAATTCATCTATCTATATAGGAGAGAACAGAGGGAAAAATAAATATAAAAACTGCAACTGTAGACGAACACTTCAACCTAGAAGAACAAAATTTGGTGAGCCAAGTGGGATTTGTGTACTGATCATTACCTCCAAGTATCATCAAGATTGGGTGAAAAAACATTTGCTGGTATTTCGGAAACTCGCTATTTCTTAGAAGCTTGGCAACCCCTCTCAATGAAAGTGCTTTTTCACAGTCTGTGCCTAGGGCTACTTGAAGAGGAAACAAACCATAGCGACAAAACTGAGAACTCCTTTATTTTGTCAAGTTTCAAAGAGCTACCACAAACCATGTTGGATTTAGAGTTCCAAATTCATCTTTCTTTATAGGAGAGAACAGAGGGAACTAAATATAAAAACTGCTACTGTATACGAACGCTTCAACCTAGAAGAACAAAATTTGGTGAGCCAAGTGGGATTTGTGTACTGATCATTAGCACCAAGTATCATCAAGATTGGGTGAAAAAATATTTGCTGGTATTTCGGAAACTCGAAATTTCTTAGAAGCTTCGCAACCCCTCTCAATGAAAGTGCTTTTCCACTGTCTGTGCCTAGGACTACTTGAAGAGGAAACAAACCATAGAGACAAAACTGAGAACTCCTTTATTTTGTCAAGCTTCAAAGAGCTACTACAAACCTTGTTGGATTTAGAGTTCCAAATTCATCAATTTATATGGGAGAGAACAGAGGGAATCCTAAATATAAAAACTGCTACTGTAGACGAACGCTTCTACCTAGAAGAACAAAATTTGGTGAGCCAAGTGGGATTTGTGTACTGATCATTACCACCAAGTATTATCAAGATTGGGTGAAAAAATATTTGCTGGTATTTCGGAAACTCGTTATTTCGTAGAAGCTTGGCAACCCCTCTCAATGAAAGTGCTTTCCACAGTCTGTGCCTAGGGCTACTTGAAGAGGAAAAAAACCATAGAGACAAAACTGAGAACTTCTTTATTTTGTCAAGTTTCAAAGAGCTACTCCACACCATGTTGGATTTACAGTTCCAAATTCATCTATCTATATATCAGAGAATCGAGGGAAACCTAAATATAAAAACTGCTACTGTAGACGAATGCTTCAACCTAGAAGAACATAATTTGGTGAGCCAAGTGGGATTTGTGTACTGATCATTACCACCAAGTATCATCAAGATTGGGTGAAAAAATATTTGCTGGTATTTCGGAAACTCGTTATTTCGTAGAAGCTTGGCAACCCCTCTCAATGAAAGTGCTTTTCCACAGTGTGTGCCTAGGGCTACTTGAAAAGGAAACAAACCATAGAGACAAAACTGTGAACTCCGTTATTTTGTCAAGTTTCAAAGAGCTACTACAATCCATGTTGGATTTAGAGTTCCAAATTCATCTATCTATATAGGAGAGAACAGAGGGAAAAATAAATATAAAAACTTCTACTGTAGACGAACGCTTCAACCTAGAAGAACAAAATTTGGTGAGCCAAGTGGGATTTGTGTACTGATCATTACCTCCAAGTATCATCAAGATTGGGTGAAAAAACATTTGCTGGTATTTCGGAAACTCGCTATTTCTTAGAAGCTTGGCAACCCCTCTCAATGAAAGTGCTTTTCCACAGTCTGTGCCTAGGGCTACTTGAAGAGGAAACAAACCATAGCGACAAAACTGAGAACTCCTTTATTTTGTCAAGTTTCAAAGAGCTACCACAAACCATGTTGGATTTAGAGTTCCAAATTCATCTATCTATATAGGAGAGAACAAAGGGAAACCTAAATATAAAAACTGCTACTGTAGACGAACGCTTCAACCTAGATGAACAAAATTTGGTGAGCCAAGTGGGATTTGTGTACTGATCATTAGCACCAAGTATCATCAAGATTGGGTGAAAAAATATTTGCTGGTATTTCGGAAACTCGTTATTTCTTAGAAGCTTGGCAACCCCTCTCAATGAAAGTGCTTTTCCACAGTCTGTGCTTAGGGCTAGTTGAAGAGGAAACAAACCATAGAGACAAAACTGAGAACTCCTTTATTTTGTCAAGTTTCAAAGAGCTACTACAAACCATGTTGGATTTAGAGTTCCAAATTCATCTATCTATATGGGAGAGAACTGACGGAAACCTAAATATAAAAACTGCTACTGTAGACGAACGCTTCAACCTAGAAGAACAAAATTTGGTGAGCCAAGTGGGATTTGTGTACTGATCATTACCCCCAAGTATCATCAAGTTTGGGTGAAAAAATATTTGCTGGTATTTCGGAAACTCGTTATTTCGTAGAAGCTTGGCAACCCCTCTCAATGAAAGTGCTTTCCACAGTCTGTGCCTAGGGCTACTTGAAGAGGAAACAAACCATAGAGACAAAACTGAGAACTCTTTTATTTTGTCAAGTCTCAAAGAGCTACTACAAACCATGTTGGATTTAGAGTTCCAAATTCATCTATCTATATATGAGATAACAGAGGGAAACCTAAATATAAAAACAGCTACTGTAGGCGAACGCTTCAACCTAGAAGAACAGAATTTGGTGAGCCAAGTGGGATTTGTGTACTGATCATTACCACCAAGTATCATCAAGATTGGGTGAAAATATTTTTGCTGGTATTTCGGAAACTCGTTATTTCTTAGAAGCTTGGCAACCCCTCTCAATGAAAGTGCTTTTCCACAGTCTGTGCCTAGGGCTACTTGAAGAGGAAAGAAACCATAGAGACAAAACTGAGAACTCCTTTATTTTGTCAAGTTTCAAAGAGCTACCACAAACCATGTTGGATTTAGTGTTCCAAATTCATCTTTCTTTATAGGAGAGAACAGAGGGACCTAAATATAAAAACTGCTACTGTATACGAACGCTTCAACCTAGAAGAACAAAATTTGGTGAGCCAAGTGGGATTTGTGTACTGATCATTAGCACCACGTATCATCAAGATTGGGTGAAAAAATATTTGCTGGTATTTCGGAAACTCGAAATTTCTTAGAAGCTTCGCAACCCCTCTCAATGAATGTGCTTTTCCACTGTCTGTGCCTAGACTACTTGAAGAGGAAACAAACCATAGAGACAAAACTGAGAACTCCTTTATTTTGTCAAGTTTCAAAGAGCTACTACAAACCTTGTTGGATTTAGAGTTCCAAATTCATCAATTTATATGGGAGAGAACAGAGGGAAACCTAAATATAAAAACTGCTACTGTAGACGAACGCTTCTACCTAGAAGAACAAAATTTGGTGAGCCAAGTGGGATTTGTGTACTGATCATTACCACCAAGTATTATCAAGATTGGGTGAAAAAATATTTGCTGGTATTTCGGAAACTCGTTGTTTCGTAGAAGCTTGGCAATCCCTCTCAATGAAAGTGCTTTCCACAGTCTGTGCCTAGGGCTACTTGAAGAGGAAAAAAAACATAGAGACAAAACTGAGAACTTCTTTATTTTGTCAAGTTTCAAAGAGCTACTCCACACCATGTTGGATTTACAGTTCCAAATTCATCTATCTATATATCAGAGAATCGAGGGAAACCTAAATATAAAAACTGCTACTGTAGACGAATGCTTCAACCTAGAAGAACAAAATTTGGTGAGCCAAGTGGGATTTGTGTACTGATCATTACCACCAAGTATCATCAAGATTGGGTGAAAAAATATTTGCTATTATTTCGGAAACTCGTTATTTCGTAGAAGCTTGGCAACCCCTCTCAATGAAAGTGCTTTTCCACAGTGTGTGCCTAGGGCTACTTGAAGAGGAAAGAAACCATAGAGACAAAACTGTGAACTCCGTTATTTTGTCAAGTTTCAAAGAGCTACTACAATCCATGTTGGATTTAGAGTTCCAAATTCATCTATCTATATAGGAGAGAACAGAGGGAAAAATAAATATAAAAACTGCAACTGTAGACGAACACTTCAACCTAGAAGAACAAAATTTGGTGAGCCAAGTGGGATTTGTGTACTGATCATTACCTCCAAGTATCATCAAGATTGGGTGAAAAAACATTTGCTGGTATTTCGGAAACTCGCTATTTCTTAGAAGCTTGGCAACCCCTCTCAATGAAAGTGCTTTTCCACAGTCTGTGCCTAGGGCTACTTGAAGAGGAAACAAACCATAGCGACAAAACTGAGAACTCCTTTATTTTGTCAAGTTTCAAAGAGCTACCACAAACCATGTTGGATTTAGAGTTCCAAATTCATCTTTCTTTATAGGAGAGAACAGAGGGAACTAAATATAAAAACTGCTACTGTATACGAACGCTTCAACCTAGAAGAACAAAATTTGGTGAGCCAAGTGGGATTTGTGTACTGATCATTAGCACCAAGTATCATCAAGATTGGGTGAAAAAATATTTGCTGGTATTTCGGAAACTCGAAATTTCTTAGAAGCTTCGCAACCCCTCTCAATGAAAGTGCTTTTCCACTGTCTGTGCCTAGGACTACTTGAAGAGGAAACAAACCATAGAGACAAAACTGAGAACTCCTTTATTTTGTCAAGCTTCAAAGAGCTACTACAAACCTTGTTGGATTTAGAGTTCCAAATTCATCAATTTATATGGGAGAGAACAGAGGGAATCCTAAATATAAAAACTGCTACTGTAGACGAACGCTTCTACCTAGAAGAACAAAATTTGGTGAGCCAAGTGGGATTTGTGTACTGATGATTACCACCAAGTATTATCAAGATTGGGTGAAAAAATATTTGCTGGTATTTCGGAAACTCGTTATTTCGTAGAAGCTTGGCAACCCCTCTCAATGAAAGTGCTTTCCACAGTCTGTGCCTAGGGCTACTTGAAGAGGAAAAAAACCATAGAGACAAAACTGAGAACTTCTTTATTTTTGTCAAGTTTCAAAGAGCTACTCCACACCATGTTGGATTTACAGTTCCAAATTCATCTATCTATATATCAGAGAATCGAGGGAAACCTAAATATAAAAACTGCTACTGTAGACGAATGCTTCAACCTAGAAGAACAAAATTTGGTGAGCCAAGTGGGATTTGTGTACTGATCATTACCACCAAGTATCATCAAGATTGGGTGAAAAAATATTTGCTGGTATTTCGGAAACTCGTTATTTCGTAGAAGCTTGGCAACCCCTCTCAATGAAAGTGCTTTTCCACAGTGTGTGCCTAGGGCTACTTGAAAAGGAAACAAACCATAGAGAAAAAACTGTGAACTCCGTTATTTTGTCAAGTTTCAAAGAGCTACTACAATCCATGTTGGATTTAGAGTTCCAAATTCATCTATCTATATAGGAGAGAACAGAGGGAAAAATAAATATAAAAACTTCTACTGTAGACGAACGCTTCAACCTAGAAGAACAAAATTTGGTGAGCCAAGTGGGATTTGTGTACTGATCATTACCTCCAAGTATCATCAAGATTGGGTGAAAAAAACATTTGCTGGTATTTCGGAAACTCGCTATTTCTTAGAAGCTTGGCAACCCCTCTCAATGAAAGTGCTTTTCCACAGTCTGTGCCTAGGGCTACTTGAAGAGGAAACAAACCATAGCGACAAAACTGAGAACTCCTTTATTTTGTCAGTTTCAAAGAGCTACCACAAACCATGTTGGATTTAGAGTTCCAAATTCATCTATCTATATAGGAGAGAACAAAGGGAAACCTAAATATAAAAACTGCTACTGTAGACGAACGCTTCAACCTAGATGAACAAAATTTGGTGAGCCAAGTGGGATTTGTGTACTGATCATTAGCACCAAGTATCATCAAGATTGGGTGAAAAAATATTTGCTGGTATTTCGGAAACTCGTTATTTCTTAGAAGCTTGGCAACCCCTCTCAATGAAAGTGCTTTTCCACAGTCTGTGCTTAGGGCTAGTTGAAGAGGAAACAAACCATAGAGACAAAACTGAGAACTCCTTTATTTTGTCAAGTTTCAAAGAGCTACTACAAACCATGTTGGATTTAGAGTTCCAAATTCATCTATCTATATGGGAGAGAACTGACGGAAACCTAAATATAAAAACTGCTACTGTAGACGAACGCTTCAACCTAGAAGAACAAAATTTGGTGAGCCAAGTGGGATTTGTGTACTGATCATTACCCCCAAGTATCATCAAGTTTGGGTGAAAAAATATTTGCTGGTATTTCGGAAACTCGTTATTTCTTAGAAGCTTGGCAAACCCTCTCAATGAAAGTGCTTTCCACAGTCTGTGCCTAGGGCTACTTGAAGAGGAAACAAACCATAGAGACAAAACTGAGAACTCCTTTATTTTGTCAAGTTTCAAAGAGCTACAACAAACCATGTTGGATTTAGAGTTCCAAATTCATCTATCTATATATCTGAGAATTGAGGGAAACCTAAATATAAAAACTGCTACTGTAGACGAACGCTTCAATCTAGAAGAACAAAATTTGGTGAGCCAAGTGGGATTTGTGTACTGATCATTAGCACCAAGTATCATCAAGATTGGGTGAATAAATATTTGCTGGTATTTCGGAAACTCGTTAATACTTAGTAGCTTGGCAACCCATCAAAATGAAAGTGCTTTTCCACAGTGTGTTCCTAGGGCTACTTGAAGTGGAAACAAACCATAGAGACAAACACTGAGAACTCCTTTATTTTGTCAAGTCTCAAAGAGCTACTACAATCCATGTTGGATTCAGAGTTCCAAATTCATCTATCTATATATGAGATAACAGAGGGAAAACTTAATATATAAAAACTGCTACTGTAGACGAACGCTTCAACCTAAAAGAACAAAATTTGGTGAGCAAAGTGGGATTTGTGTACTGATCATTACCACCAAGTATCATCAAGATTGGGTGAAAAAATATTTGCTGGTATTTCGGAAACTCGTTATTTCGTAGAAGCTTGGCAACCCCTCTCAATGAAAGTGCTTTTCCACAGTGTGTGCCTAGGGCTTCTTGAAGAGGAAACAAACCATAGAGACAAAACTGAGAACTCCGTTATTTTTTCAATTTTCAAAGAGCTACTACAAACCATGTTGGATTTCGAGTTCCAAATTCATCTATCTATATAGGAGAGAACAGAGGGAAAAATAAATATAAAAACTACTACTGTAGACGAACGCTTCAACCTAGAAGAACAAAATTTGGTGAGCCAAGAGGGATTTGTATACTGATAATTACCACCAAGTATCATCAAGATTCGGTGAAAAAATATTTGCTGGTATTTGAGAAACTCGTAATTTCTTATAAGCTTGGCAACCCCTCTCAATGAAATTGCTTTTCCACAGTGTGTGCCTAGGGCTACTTGAAGAGGAAACAAACCATAGCGACAAAACTGAGAACTCCCTTTATTTTGTCAAGTTTCAAACAGCTACTAAAAACCATGTTGGATTTCGAGTTCCAAATTCATCTATCTATATAGGAGAGAACAGAGGGTAACCTAAATATATAAACTGCTACTGTAGACGAACGCTTCAACCTAGAATAACAAAATTGGTGAGCCAAGTTGGAAATGTGTAATAATCATTACCTCCAACTATCATCAAGATTGGGTGAAAAAATATTTGCTGGTATTTCGGAAACTCGTTATTTCTTAGAAGCTTGGCAACCCCTCTCAATGAAAGTGCTTTTCCAAGGTCTGTGCCTAGGGCTACTTGAAGAGGAAACAAACCATAGAGACAAAACTGAGAACTCCTTTATTTTGTCATGTCTCAAAGAGCTACTACATACCATGTTGGATTTAGAGTTCCAAATTCATCTATCTATATATGAGATAACAGAGGGAAACCTAAATATAAAAACAGCTACTGTAGGCGAACGCTTCAACCTAGAAGAACAAAATTTGGTGAGCCATGTGGGATTTGTGTACTGATCATTACCACCAAGTATCATCAAGATTGGGTGAAAAAATTTTTGCTGGTATTTCGGAAACTCGTTATTTCTTAGAAGCTTGGCAACCCCTCTCAATGAAAGTGCTTTTCCACAGTCTGTGCCTAGGGCTACTTGAAGAGGAAAGAAACCATAGCGACAAAACTGAGAACTTTTTTATTTTGTCAAGTTTCAAAGAGCTACTACAAACCATGTTGGATTTAGAGTTCCAAATTCATCTTTCTTTATAGGAGAGAACAGAAGGAAACCTAAATATAAAAACTGCTACTGTATACGAACGCTTCAACCTAGAAGAACAAAATTTGGTGAGCCAAGTGGGATTTGTGTACTGATCATTAGCACCAAGATTCATCAAGATTGGGTGAAAAAATATTTGCTGGTATTTCGGAAACTCGAAATTTCTTAGAAGCCTTGCAACCCCTCTCAATGAAAGTGCTTTTCCACAGTCTGTTACTAGGACTACTTGAAGAGGAAACAAACCATAGAGACAAAACTGAGAACTCATTTATTTTGTCAAGTTTCAAAGAGCTACTACAAACCTTGTTGGATTTAGAGTTCCAAATTCATCTATTTATATGGGAGAGAACAGAGGGAAACCTAAATATAAAAACTGCTACTGTAGACGAACGCTTCTACCTAGAAGAACAAAATTTGGTGAGCCAAGTGGGATTTGTGTACTGATCATTACCACCAAGTATTATCAAGATTGGGTGAAAAAATATTTGCTGGTATTTCGGAAAATCATTATTTCTTAGAAGCTTGGCAACCCCTCTCAATGAAAGTGCTTTTCCACAGTCTGTGCCTAGGGCTACTTGAAGAGAAAACAAACCATAGCGACAAAACTGAGAACTCCTTTATTTTGTCAAGTTTCAAAGAGCTACTACAATCCAAGTTGGATTTAGAGTTCCAAATTCATCTATCTATATATGAGAGAACAGAGTGAAACCTAAATATAAAACCTGCTAGTGTAGACGAACGCTTCAACCTAGAAGAACAAAATTTGGTGAGCCAAGTGGGATTTGTGTACTGATCATCAGCAACAAGTATCATCAAGATTGGGTGAAAAAATATTTGCTGGTATTTCGGAAATTCGTTATTTCTTAGAAGCTTGGCAACCCGTCTTAATGAAAGTGCTTCCACAGTCTGTGCCTAGGGCTACTTGAAGAGGAAACAAACCATAGAGACAAAACTGAGAACTCCTTTATTTTGTCAAGTTTCAAAGAGCTACTACAAATCATGTTGGATTTAGAGTTCCAAATTCATCTATCTATATATGAGAGAACAGAGTGAAACCTAAATATAAAAACTGCTACTGTAGACGAACGCTTCAACCTAGAAGAACAAAATTTGGTGAGCCAAGTGGAATTTGTGTACTGATCATTACCACCAAGTATCATCAAGATTGGGTGAAAAAATATTTGCTGGTATTCGGAAACTCGTTATTTCTTAGAAGCTTTGCAACCCCTCTCAATGAAAGTGCTTTTCCACAGTCTGTGCCTAGGGCTACTTGAAGAGGAAACAAACCATAGAGACAAAACTGAGAACTCCTTTATTTTGTCAAGTTTCAAAGAGCTACTATAAACCATGTTGGATTTAGAGTTGCAAATTCCTATATCTATATAGTACAGAACACAGGGAAACGTATATATAAAAACTGCTATTGTAGACGAACGCTTCAACCTAGAAGAACAAAATTTGGTGAGCCAAGTGGGATTTGTTTACTGATCATTACCACCAAGTATCATCAAGATTGGGTTAAACAATATTTGCTGGTATTTTGGAAACTCGTTATTCCTTAGAAGCTTGGCAACCCATCTCAATGAAAGTGCTTTCCACAGTCTGTGCCTAGGGCTACTTCAAGAGGAAACAAACCATAGAGACAAAACTGAGAACTCTTTTATTTTGTCAAGTTTCAAAGAGCTACTACAAACGATGTTGGATTTAGAGTTCCAAATTCATCTATCTATATAGGAGAGAACAGAGGGAAAACTAAATATAAAAACTGCTACTGTAGACGAAAGCTTCAACCTAGAAGAACAAAATTTGGTGAGCCCAGTGGGATTTGTGTACTTATCATTACCACCAAGTATCATCAAGATTTGGTGAAAAAATATTTGCTGGTGTTTCGGAAACTTGGAATTTCTTAGAAGCTTGGGCAACCACTCTCAATGAAAGTGCTTTTCCACAGTCTGTGCCTAGGGCTACTTGAAGAGGAAAAAAACCATAGAGACAAAACTGAGAACTAGTTTATTTTGTCAAGTTTCAAAGAGCTACTATAAACCATGTTGGATTTAGAGTTGCAAATTCATCTATCTATATAGGAGAGAACACAGTGAAAAATATATATAAAACTGCTATTGTAGACGAACGCTTCAACCTAGAAGAACAAAATTTCGTGATTCAAGTGGGATTTGTGTACTGATCATTACCACCAAGTATCATCAAGATTGGTTTAAACAATATTTGCTGGTATTTTGGAAACTCGTTATTCCTTAGAAGCTTGGCAACCCATCTCAATGAAAGTGCTTTCCACAGTCTGTGCCTAGGGCTACTTGAAGAGGAAACAAACCATAGAGACAAAACTGAGAACTCTTTTATTTTGTCAAGTTTCAAAGAGCTACTACAAACCATGTTGGATTTAGAGTTCCAAATTCATCTATCTATATAGGAGAGAACAGAGGGAAACCTAAATATAAAAACTGCTACTGTAGACGAAAGCTTCAACCTAGAAGAACAAAATTTGGTGAGCCAAGTGGGATTTGTGTACTGATCATTACCACAAAGTATCATCAAGACTGGGTGAAAAAATATTTGCTGGTATTTTGGAAACTCGTTATTTCTTACAAGCTTGGCAACCACTCTCAATGAAAGTGCTTTTCCACAGTCTGTGCCTAGGGCTACTTGAAGAGGAAACAAACCATAGAGACAAAACTGAGAACTCCTTTATTTTGTCAAGTTTCAAAGAGCTACTACAAACCATGTTGGATTTAGGGTTCCAAATTCATCTATCTATATAGGAGAGAACAGAGGGAAACCTAAATATAAATACTGCTACTGTAGGAGAAAGCTTCAACCTAGAAGAACAAAATTTGGTGAGCCAAGTGGGATTTGTGTACTGATCATTAGCAACAAGTATCATCAAGATTGGGTGGAAAAATATTTGCTGGTATTTCGGAAAATTGTTAATTCTTAGAAGCTTGGCAACCCCTCTCAATGAAAGTGCTTTCCACAGTCTGTGCCTAGGGCTACTTGAAGAGGAATCAAAACATAGAGACAAAACTCAGAACTCCTTTATTTTGTCAAGTTTCAAAGAGCTACTACAAACCATGTTGGATTTAGAGTTCCATTTTCATATATCTATATAGGAGAGAACAGAGGGAAACCTAAATATAAAAACTGCTACTGTAGGAGAAAGCTTCAACCTAGAAAAACAAAATTTGGAGAGCCAAGTGGGATTTGTGTTCTCATCATTAGCAACAAGTATCATGAAGATTGGGTGGAAAAATATTTGCTGGTATTTCGGAAAATCGTTAATTCTTAGAAGCTTGGCAACCCCTCTCAATGAAAGTGCTTTTCCACAGTCTGTGCCTAGGGCTACTTGAAGAGGAAACAAACCATAGAGACAAAACTGAGAACTCCTTTATTTTGTCAAGTTTCAAAGAGCTACTACAAACCATGTTGGATTTAGAGTTCCAAATTCATCTATCTATATAGGAGAGAACAGAGACAAACCTAAATATAAAAACTGCTACTGAAGACGAACGCTTCAACCTAGAAGAACAAAATTTGGTGAGCCAAGTGGGATTTGTGTACTGATCATTACCACCAAGTATCATCAAGATTGGGTTAAACAATATTTGCTGGTATTTTGGAAACTCGTTATTCCTTAGAAGCTTGGCAACCCATCTCAATGAAAGTGCTTTCCACAGTCTGTGCCTAGGGCTACTTGAAGAGGAAACAAACCATAGAGACAAAACTGAGAACTCTTTTATTTTGTCAAGTTTCAAAGAGCTACTACAAACCATGTTGGATTTAGAGTTCCAAATTCATCTATCTATATAGGAGAGAACAGAGGGAAACCTAAATATAAAAACTGCTACTGTAGACGAAGCTTCAACCTAGAAGAACAAAATTTGGTGAGCCAAGTGGGATTTGTGTACTTTATCATTACCACCAAGTATCATCAAGATTGGGTGAAAAAATATTTGCTGGTATTTCGGAAACTCGTTATTTCTTAGAAGCTTGGCAACCCCTCTCAATGAAACTGCTTTTCCACTGTGTGTGCCTAGGGCTACTTGAAGAGGAAACAAACCATAGAGACAAAACTGAGAACTCCTTTATTTTGTCAAGTTTCAAAGAGCAACTACAAACCATGTTGGATTTAGAGTTCCAAATTCATCTATGTATATAGGAGAGAACAGAGGGAAACCTAAATATAAAAACTGCTACTGTAGACGGACCTCTTCAACCTTGAAGAACAAAATTTGGTGAGCCAAGTGGGATTTGAGTACTGATCATTAGCAACAAGTATCATCAAGATTGGGTGAAAAAATATTTGCTGGTATTTCGGAAACTCGTTGTTTCTTAGAAGCTTGGCAACCCCTCTCAATGAAAGTGCTTTTCCACAGTCTGTGCCTAGGGCTACTTGAAGAGGAAACAAACCATAGAGACAAAACTCAGAACTCCTTTATTTTGTCAAGTTTCAAAGAGCTACTACAAACCATGTTGGATTTAGAGTTCCAGATTCATATATCTATATAGGAGAGAACAGAGGGAAACCTAAATATAAAAACTGCTACTGTAGGAGAAAGCTTCAACCTAGAAGAACAAAATTTGGTGAGCCAAGTGGGATTTGTGTACTGATCATTAGCAACAAGTATCTTCAAGATTGGGTGGAAAAATATTTGCTGGTATTTCGGAAAATCGTTAATTCTTAGAAGCTTGGCAACCCCTCTCAAATGAAAGTGCTTTTCCACAGTCTGTGCCTAGGGCTACTTGAAGAGGAAACAATCCATAGAAACAAAACTGAGAACTCCTTTATTTTGTCAATTTTCAAAGAGCTACTAGAAACCATGTTGGATTTAGAGTTCCAAATTCATCTATCTATACAGGAGAGAACAGAGGGAAACCTAAATATAAAAACTGCTACTGTAGACGAACGCTACAACCTAGAAGAACAAAAATTTGGTGAGCCAAGTGGGATGTGTGTACTGATCATTACCACCAAGTATCATCAAAATTGGGTAAAAAAATATTTGCTGGTATTTCGGAAACTCGTAATTTCTTAGAATCTTGGCAACCCCTGTCAATGAATGTGCTTTTCCACAGTCTGTGCCTAGGGCTACTTGAAGAGGAAACAAACCATAGAGACAAAACTGAGAACTCCTTTATTTTGTCAAGTTTCAAAAAGCTACTACAAACCATGTTGGATTTAGAGTTCCAAATTCATCTATCTTTATATGAGAGAACAGAGTGAAACCTAAATATAAAACCCTGCTAGTGTAGACGAACGCTTCAACCTAGAAGAACAAAATTTGGTTAGCCAAGTGGGATTTGTGTACTGATCATCAGCAACAAGTATCATCAGATTGGGTGAAAAAATATTTGCTGGTACGTCGGAAACTCGTTATTTCTTAGAAGCTTGGCAACCCCTCTCAATGAAAGTGCTTTTCCACAGTCTGCGCCTAGGGCTACTTGAAGAGGAAACAAACCATAAAGACAAAACTGAGAACTCCTTAATTTTGTAAAGTTTCAAAGAGCTACTACAATCCATGTTGGATTTAGAGTTCCAAATTCATCTATCTATATAGGAGAGAAGAGAGAGAAACCTAAATATAAAACCTGCTACTGTAGACGAACGCTTCAACCTAGAAGAATAAAATTTGGTGAGCCAGGTGGGATTTGTGTACTGATCATTAGCAACAAGTATCATCAAGATTGGGTGAAAAAATATTTGCTGGTACTTCGGAAACTCGTTATTTCTTAGAAGCTTGGCAACCCTTCTCAATGAAAGTGCTTTTCCACAGTGTGCGCATAGGGCTACGTGAAGAGGAAACAAACCTTAGAGACAAAACTCAGAACTCCTTTATTTTGTCAAGTTTCAAAGAGCTACTACAAACCATGTTGGATTTAGAGTTCCAAATTCATCTATCTATATATGAGAGAACAGAGTGAAACCTAAATATAAAAACGGCTACTTTAGATGAACGCTTCAACCTAGAGGAACAAAATTTGGTGACCAAGTGGGATCTGTGTACTGATCATTACCACCAAGTATCATCAAGATTGGGTGAAAAAATATTTGCTGGTATTTCGGAAACTCGTTATTTCTTAGAAGCTTGGCAACCCCTCTCAATGAAAGTGCTTTTCCATAGTATGTGCCTAGGGCTACGTGAAGAGGAAACAATCCATAGAGACAAAACTGAGAACTCCTTTATTTTGTCAAGTTTCAAAGAGGTACTACAATCCATGTTGGATTTAAAGTTCCAAATTCATCTATCTATATATGAGAGAACAAAGGGAAACCTAAATATAAATACGGCTACCTGTAGAGGAACGTTTCAACCTAGAAGAACAAAATTTGGTGACCAAGTGGGATCTGTGTACTGATCATTACCACCAAGTATCATCAAGATTGGGTGAAAAAATATTTGCTGGTATTTCAGAAACTCGTTATTTCTTAGAAGCTTGGCAACCTCTCTCAATGAAAGTGCTTTTCCACAGTGTGTGCCTAGGGCTAATAGAAGAGAAACAATCCATAGAGACAAAACTGAGAACGCATTTATTTTGTCAAGTTTCAAAGAGCTACTAAAACCATGTTGGATTTACAGTTCCAAATTCATCTATCTACACAGGAGAGAAACAGAGGGAAACCTAAATATAAAAACTGCTACTGTAGACGAACGCTTCAACCTAGAAGAACAAAATTTGGTGAGCCAAGTGGGATTTGTGTACTGATCATTACCACCAAGTATCATCAAGATTGGGTGAAAAAATATTTGCTGGTATTTCGGAAACGCGTTATTTCTTAGAAGCTTTGCAACCCCTCTCAATGAAAGTGCTTTTCCACAGTCTGTGCCTAGGGCTACTTGAAGAGCAAACAAACCATAGAGACAAAACTGAGAACTCCTTTATTTTGTCAAGTTTCAAAGAGCTACTATAAACCATGTTGGATTTAGATCTCCAAATTCATCTATGTATATAGGAGAGAACAGAGGGAAACCTAAATATAAAAACTGCTACTGTAGACGACCTCTTCAACCTAGAAGAACAAAATTTGGTGAGCCAAGTGGGATTTGAGTACTGATCATTAGCAACAAGTATCATCAAGATTGGGTGAAAAAATATTTGCTGGTATTTCGGAAACTCGTTATTTCTTAGAAGCTTGGCAACCCCTCTCAATGAAAGTGCTTTTCCACAGTGTGTGCCTAGGGCTAATAGAAGAGGAAACAATCCATACAGACAAACTGAGAACGCCTTTATTTTGTCAAGTTTCAAAGAGCTACTAAAAACCATGTTGGATTTACAGTTCCAAATTCATCTATCTATACAGGAGAGAACAGAGGGAAACCTAAATATAAAAACTGCTACTGTAGCGAACGCTTCAACATAGAAGAACAAAATTTGGTGAGCCAAGTGGGATTTGTGTACTGATCATTAGCAACAAGTATCATCAAGATTGGGTGAAAAAATATTTGCTGGTACTTCTGAAACTCGTTATTTCTTAGAAGCTTGGCAACCCATCTCAATGAAAGTGCTTTTCCACAGTGTGCGCATAGGGCTACGTGAAGAGGAAACAAACCATAGAGACAAAACTCAGAACTCCTTTATTTTGTCAAGTTTCAAAGAACTACTACAAACCATGTTGGATTTAGAGTTCCAAATTCATCTATCTATATATGAGAGAACAGAGGGAAACCTAAATATAAAAACGGCTACTGTAGAGGAACGTTTCAACCTAGAAGAACAAAATTTGGTGACCAAGTTGGATCTGTGTACTGATCATTACCACCAAGTATCATCAAGATTGGGTGAAAAAATATTTGCTGGTATTTCAGAAACTCGTTATTTCTTAGAAGCTTGGCAACCCCTCTCAATGAAAGTGCTTTTCCACAGTGTGTGCCTAGGGCTAATAGAAGAAAAAACAATCCATAGAGACAAAACTGAGAACGCCTTTATTTTGTCAAGTTTCAAAGAGCTACTAAAAACCATGTTGGATTTACAGTTCCAAATTCATCTATCTACACAGGAGAGAACAGAGGGAAACCTAAATATAAAAACTGCTACTGTAGCGAAGGCTTCAACCTAGAAGAACAAAATATGGTGAGCCAAGTGGAATTTGTGTACTGATCATTACCACAAAGTATCATCAAGATTGGGTGAAAAAATATTTGCTGCTATTTCGGAACCTCGTTATTTCGTAGAAGCTTGGCAACCCCTCTCAATGAAAGTGCTTTTCCACAGTGTGCGCATAGGGCTACGTGAAGAGGAAACAAACCATAGAGACAAAACTGAGAACTCCTTTATTTTGTCAAGTTTCAAAGAGCTACTACAAACCATGTTGGATTTAGAGTTCCAAATTCATCTATCTATATATGAGAGAACAGAGGGAAACCTAAATATAAAAACGGCTACTGTAGAGGAACGTTTCAACCTAGAAGAACAAAATGTGGTGACCAAGTGGGATCTGTGTACTGATCATTACCACCAAGTATCATCAAGATTGGGTGAAAAAATATTTGCTGGTATTTCAGAAACTCGTTATTTCTTAGAAGCTTGGCAACGCCTCTCAATGAAAGTGCTTTTCCACAGTGTGTGCCTAGGGCTAATAGAAGAGGAAACAATCCATAGAGACAAAACTGAGAACGCCTTTATTTTGTCAAGTTTCAAAGAGCTACTAAAACCATGTTGGATTTACAGTTCCAAATTCATCTATGTATATAGGAGAGAACAGAGGGAAACCTAAATATAAAAACTGCTACGGTAGACGACCTCTTCAACCTTGAAGAACAAAATTTGGTGAGCCAAGTGGGATTTGAGTACTGATCATTAGCAACAAGTATCATAAAGATTGGGTGAAAAAATATTTGCTGGTATTTCGGAAACTCGTTGTTTCTTAGAAGCTTGGCAACCCCTCTCAATGAAAGTGCTTTTCCACAGTCTGTGCCTAGGGCTACTTGAAGAGGAAACAAACCATAGAGACAATACTCAGAACTCCTTTATTTTGTCAAGTTTCAAAGAGCTACTACAAACCATGTTGGATTTAGAGTTCCAGATTCATATATCTATATAGGAGAGAACAGAGGGAAACCTAAATATAAAAACTGCTACTGTAGGAGAAAGCTTCAACCTAGAAGAACAAAATTTGGTGAGCCAAGTGGGATTTGTGTACTGATCATTAGCAACAAGTATCTTCAAGATTGGGTGGAAAAATATTTGCTGGTATTTCGGAAAATCGTTAATTCTTAGAAGCTTGGCAACCCCTCTCAATGAAAGTGTTTTTCCACAGTCTGTGCCTAGGGCTACTTGAAGAGGAATCAAAACATAGAGACAAAACTCAGAACTCCTTTATTTTGTCAAGTTTCAAAGAGCTACTACAAACCATGTTGGATTTAGAGTTCCATTTTCATATATCTATATAGGAGAGAACAGAGGGAAACCTAAATATAAAAACTGCTACTGTAGGAGAAAGCTTCAACCTAGAAGAACAAAATTTGGAGAGCCAAGTGGGATTTGTGTTCTGATCATTAACAACAAGTATCATGAAGATTGGGTGGAAAAATATTTGCTGGTATTTCGGAAAATCGTTAATTCTTAGAAGCTTGGCAACCCCTCTCAATGAAAGTGCTTTTCCACAGTCTGTGCCTAGGGCTACTTGAAGAGGAAACAATCCATAGAAACAAAACTGAGAACTCCTTTATTTTGTCAATTTTCAAAGAGCTACTAGAAACCATGTTGGATTTAGAGATCCAAATTCATCTATCTATACAGGAGAGAACAGAGGGAAACCTAAATATAAAAACTGCTACTGTAGACGAACGCTACAACCTAGAAGAACAAAATTTGGTGAGCCAAGTGGGATGTGTGTACTGATCATTACCACCAAGTATCATCAAAATTGGGTAAAAAAATATTTGCTGGTATTTCGGAAACTCGTAATTTCTTAGAATCTTGGCAACCCCTGTCAATGAATGTGCTTTTCCACAGTCTGTGCCTAGGGCTACTTGAAGAGGAAACAAACCATAGAGACAAAACTGAGAACTCCTTTATTTTGTCAAGTTTCAAAAAGCTACTACAAACCATGTTGGATTTAGAGTTCCAAATTCATCTATCTTTATATGAGAGAACAGAGTGAAACCTAAATATAAAACCTGCTAGTGTAGACGAACGCTTCAACCTAGAAGAACAAAATTTGGTTAGCCAAGTGGGATTTGTGTACTGATCATCAGCAACAAGTATCATCAAGATTGGGTGAAAAAATATTTGCTGGTACGTCGGAAACTCGTTATTTCTTAGAAGCTTGGCAACCCCTCTCAATGAAAGTGCTTTTCCACAGTCTGCGCCTAGGGCTACTTGAAGAGGAAACAAACCATAAAGACAAAACTGAGAACTCCTTTATTTTGTAAAGTTTCAAAGAGCTACTACAATCCATGTTGGATTTAGAGTTAAAATTCATCTATCTATATAGGAGAGAAGAGAGAGAAACCTAAATATAAAACCTGCTACTGTAGACGAACGCTTCAACCTAGAAGAATAAAATTTGGTGAGCCAAGTGGGATTTGTGTACTGATCATTAGCAACAAGTATCATCAAGATTGGGTGAAAAAATATTTGCTGGTACTTCGGAAACTCGTTATTTCTTAGAAGCTTGGCAACCCTTCTCAATGAAAGTGCTTTTCCACAGTGTGCGCATAGGGCTACGTGAAGAGGAAACAAACCTTAGAGACAAAACTCAGAACTCCTTTATTTTGTCAAGTTTCAAAGAGCTACTACAAACCATGTTGGGTTTAGAGTTCCAAATTCATCTATCTATATATGAGAGAACAGAGTGAAACCTAAATATAAAAACGGCTACTTTAGATGAACGCTTCAACCTAGAGGAACAAAATTTGGTGACCAAGTGGGATCTGTGTACTGATCATTACCACCAAGTATCATCAAGATTGGGTGAAAAAATATTTGCTGGTATTTCGGAAACTCGTTATTTCTTAGAAGCTTGGCAACCCCTCTCAATGAAAGTGCTTTTCCATAGTATGTGCCTAGGGCTACGTGAAGAGGAAACAATCCATAGAGACAAAACTGAGAACTCCTTTATTTTGTCAAGTTTCAAAGAGGTACTACAATCCATGTTGGATTTAAAGTTCCAAATTCATCTATCTATATATGAGAGAACAAAGGGAAACCTAAATATAAAAACGGCTACTGTAGAGGAACGTTTCAACCTAGAAGAACAAAATTTGGTGACCAAGTGGGATCTGTGTACTGATCATTACCACCAAGTATCATCAAGATTAGGTGAAAAAATATTTGCTGGTATTTCAGAAACTCGTTATTTCTTAGAAGCTTGGCAACCCCTCTCAATGAAAGTGCTTTTCCACAGTGTGTGCCTAGGGCTAATAGAAGAGGAAACAATCCATAGAGACAAAACTGAGAACGCATTTATTTTGTCAAGTTTCAAAGAGCTACTAAAACCATGTTGGATTTACAGTTCCAAATTCATCTATCTACACAGGAGAGAACAGAGGGAAACCTAAATATAAAAACTGCTACTGTAGACGAACGCTTCAACCTAGAAGAACAAAATTTGGTGAGCCAAGTGGGATTTGTGTACTGATCATTACCACCAAGTATCATCAAGATTGGGTGAAAAAATATTTGCTGGTATTTCGGAAACGCGTTATTTCTTAGAAGCTTTGCAACCCCTCTCAATGAAAGTGCTTTTCCATAGTATGTGCCTAGGGCTACGTGAAGAGGAAACAATCCATAGAGACAAAACTGAGAACTCCTTTATTTTGTCAAGTTTCAAAGAGGTACTACAATCCATGTTGGATTTAAAGTTCCAAATTCATCTATCTATATATGAGAGAACAAAGGGAAACCTAAATATAAAAACGGCTACTGTAGAGGAACGTTTCAACCTAGAAGAACAAAATTTGGTGACCAAGTGGGATCTGTGTACTGATCATTACCACCAAGTATCATCAAGATTAGGTGAAAAAATATTTGCTGGTATTTCAGAAACTCGTTATTTCTTAGAAGCTTGGCAACCCCTCTCAATGAAAGTGCTTTTCCACAGTGTGTGCCTAGGGCTAATAGAAGAGGAAACAATCCATAGAGACAAAACTGAGAACGCATTTATTTTGTCAAGTTTCAAAGAGCTACTAAAACCATGTTGGATTTACAGTTCCAAATTCATCTATCTACACAGGAGAGAACAGAGGGAAACCTAAATATAAAAACTGCTACTGTAGACGAACGCTTCAACCTAGAAGAACAAAATTTGGTGAGCCAAGTGGGATTTGTGTACTGATCATTACCACCAAGTATCATCAAGATTGGGTGAAAAAATATTTGCTGGTATTTCGGAAACGCGTTATTTCTTAGAAGCTTTGCAACCCCTCTCAATGAAAGTGCTTTTCCACAGTCTGTGCCTAGGGCTACTTGAAGAGGAAACAAACCATAGAGACAAAACTGAGAACTCCTTTATTTTGTCAAGTTTCAAAGAGCTACTATAAACCATGTTGGATTTAGATCTCCAAATTCATCTATGTATATAGGAGAGAACAGAGGGAAACCTAAATATAAAAACTGCTACTGTAGACGACCTCTTCAACCTAGAAGAACAAAATTTGGTGAGCCAAGTGGGATTTGAGTACTGATCATTAGCAACAAGTATCATCAAGATTGGGTGAAAAAATATTTGCTGGTACTTCGGAAACTCGTTATTTCTTAGAAGCTTGGCAACCCCTCTCAATGAAAGTGCTTTTCCACAGTGTGTGCCTAGGGCTAATAGAAGAGGAAACAATCCATACAGACAAACTGAAAACGCCTTTATTTTGTCAAGTTTCAAAGAGCTACTAAAAACCATGTTGGATTTACAGTTCCAAATTCATCTATCTATACAGGAGAGAACAGAGGGAAACCTAAATATAAAAACTGCTACTGTAGCGAACGCTTCAACATAGAAGAACAAAATTTGGTGAGCCAAGTGGGATTTGTGTACTGATCATTACCACAAAGTATCATCAAGACTGGGTGAAAAAATATTTGCTTGTATTTTGGAAACTCGTTATTTCTTAGAAGCTTGGCAACCCATCTCAATGAAAGTGCTTCCACAGTCTGTGTCTAGGGCTACTTGAAGACGAAACAAACCATAGAGACAAAACTGAGAACTCCTTTATTTTGTCAAGTTTCAAAGAGCTACTACAATCCATGTTGGATTTAGAGTTCCACATTCATCTAACTATATAGGAGAGAACAGAGAGAAACCTAAATATGAAACCTGCTACTGTAGACGAACGCTTCAACCTAGAAGAATAAAATTTGGTGAGTCAAGTGGGATTTGTGTACTGATCATTAGCAACAAGTATCATCAAGATTGGGTGAAAAAATATTTGCTGGTACTTCTGAAACTCGTTATTTCTTAGAAGCTTGGCAACCCCTCTCAATGAAAGTGCTTTTCCACAGTGTGCGCATAGGGCTACGTGAAGAGGAAACAAACCATAGAGACAAAACTCAGAACTCCTTTATTTTGTCAAGTTTCAAAGAACTACTACAAACCATGTTGGATTTAGAGTTCCAAATTCATCTATCTATATATGAGAGAACAGAGGGAAACCTAAATATAAAAACGGCTACTGTAGAGGAACGTTTCAACCTAGAAGAACAAAATTTGGTGACCAAGTTGGATCTGTGTACTGATCATTACCACCAAGTATCATCAAGATTGGGTGAAAAAATATTTGCTGGTATTTCAGAAACTCGTTATTTCTTAGAAGCTTGGCAACCCCTCTCAATGAAAGTGCTTTTCCACAGTGTGTGCCTAGGGCTAATAGAAGAGGAAACAATCCATAGAGACAAAACTGAGAACGCCTTTATTTTGTCAAGTTTCAAAGAGCTACTAAAAACCATGTTGGATTTACAGTTCCAAATTCATCTATCTACACAGGAGAGAACAGAGGGAAACCTAAATATAAAAACTGCTACTGTAGCGAAGGCTTCAACCTAGAAGAACAAAATATGGTGAGCCAAGTGGAATTTGTGTACTGATCATTACCACAAAGTATCATCAAGATTGGGTGAAAAAATATTTGCTGCTATTTCGGAAACTCGTTATTTCGTAGAAGCTTGGCAACCCCTCTCAATGAAAGTGCTTTTCCACAGTGTGCGCATAGGGCTACGTGAAGAGGAAACAAACCATAGAGACAAAACTGAGAACTCCTTTATTTTGTCAAGTTTCAAAGAGCTACTACAAACCATGTTGGATTTAGAGTTCCAAATTCATCTATCTATATATGAGAGAACAGAGGGAAACCTAAATATAAAAACGGCTACTGTAGAGGAACGTTTCAACCTAGAAGAACAAAATGTGGTGAGAAAGTGGGATCTGTGTACTGATCATTACCACCAAGTATCATCAAGATTGGGTGAAAAAATATTTGCTGGTATTTCAGAAACTCGTTATTTCTTAGAAGCTTGGCAACCCCTCTCAATGAAAGTGCTTTTCCACAGTGTGTGCCTAGGGCTAATAGAAGAGGAAACAATCCATAGAGACAAAACTGAGAACGCCTTTATTTTGTCAAGTTTCAAAGAGCTACTAAAACCATGTTGGATTTACAGTTCCAAATTCATCTATCTACACAGGAGAGAACAGAGGGAAACCTAAATATAAAAACTGCTACTGTAGCGAAGGCTTCAACCTAGAAGAACAAAATATGGTGAGCCAAGTGGAATTTGTGTACTGATCATTACCACAAAGTATCATCAAGACTGGGTGAAAAAATATTTGCTGGTATTTTGGAAACTCGTTATTTCTTAGAAGCTTGGAAACCCATCTCAATGAAAGTGCTTCCACAGTCTGTGCCTAGGGCTACTTGAAGAGGAAACAAACCATAGAGACAAAACTGAGAACTCCTTTATTTTGTCAAGTTTCAAAGAGCTACTACAAATTATGTTGGATTTAGAGTTCCAAATTCATCTATCTATATATGAGAGAACAGAGTGAAACCTAAATATAAAAACTGCTACTGTAGACGAACGCTTCAACCTAGAAGAACAAAATTTGGTGAGCCAAGTGGAATTTGTGTACTGATCATTACCACCAAATATCATCAAGATTGGGTGAAAAAAATATTTGCTGGTATTTCGGAAACGCGTTATTTCTTAGAAGCTTTGCAACCCCTCTCAATGAAAGTGCTTTTCCACAGTCTGTGCCTAGGGCTACTTGAAGAGGAAACAAACCATAGAGACAAAACTGAGAACTGCTTTATTTTGTCAAGTTTCAAAGAGCTACTAAACACCATGTTGGATTTAGAGTTCCAAATTCATCTATCTACACAGGAGAGAACAGAGGGAAACCTAAATATAAAACTGCTACTGTAGACGAATGCTTCAACCTAGAAGAACAAAATTTGGTGAGCCAAGTGGGATTTGTGTACTGATCATTACCACCAAGTATCATCAAGATTGGGTGAAAAAAATATTTGCTGGAATTTCAGATATTCATAATTTCTTAGAAGCTTGGCAACCCCTCTCAATGAAAGTGCTTTTCCACAGTGTGTGCCTAGGGCTAATAGAAGAGGAAACAATCCATAGAGACAAAACTGAGAACGACTTTATTTTGTCAAGTTTCAAAGAGCTACTAGAAACCATGTTGGATTTAGAGTTCCAAATTCATCTATCTATACAGGAGAGAACAGAGGGAAACCGAAATATAAAAACTGCTACTGTAGACGAACGCTTCAACCTAGAAGAACAGAATTTGGTGAGCCAAGTGGGATTTGTGTACTGATCATTACCAACAAGTATCATCAGGACTGGGTGAAAAAATATTTGCTGGTATTTGGGAAACTCGTTATTTCTTAGAAGCTTGGCAACCCATCTCAATGAACGTGCTTCCACAGTCTGTGCCTAGGGCTACTTGAAGAGGAAACAAACCATAGAGATAAAACTGAGAACTCCTTTATTTTTTCAAGTTTCAAAGAGCTACTACAAACCATGTTGGATTTATAGTTCCAAATTCATCTATGTATATAGGAGAGAACAGAGGGAAACCTAAATATAAAAACTGCTACTGTAGACGAACGCTTCAACCTAGAAGAACAGAATTTGGTGAGCCAAGTGCGATTTGTGTACTGATCATGAGCAACAAGTATCATCAAGATTGGGTGAAAAAATATTTGCTGGTATTTCGGAAACTCGTTATTTCTTAGAAGCTTGGCAACCCCTCTCAATGAAATTGCTTTCCCACAGTCTGTGCCTAGGGCTAAGAGAAGAGGAAACAATCCATAGAGACAAAACTGAGAACGCTTTTATTTTTCAATTTCAAAGAGCTAGTACAAACCATGTTGGATTTAGAGTTCCAAATTCATCTATCTTACAGGAGAGAACAGAGGGAAACCTAAATATAAAAACTGCTACTGTAGACGAACACTTCAACCTAGAAGAACAAAATTTGGTAAGCCAAGTGGGATTTGTGTACTGATCATTACCACCAAGTATCATCAAGATTGGGTGAAAAAATATTTGCTGGAATTTCGGAAACTTGTTATTTATTAGAAGCTTGGCAACCACTCTCAATGAAAGTGCTTTTCCACAGTCTGTGCCTAGGGCTACTTGAAGAGGAAACAAACCATAGAGACAAAACTGAGAACTCCTTTATTTTGTCAAGTTTCAAAGAGCTACTTCAAACCATGTTGGATTTGGAGTTAAAAATTCATCTATCTACATAGGAGAGATCAGAGAGAAACCTAGATATAAAAACTGCTACTGTAGACGAACGCTTCAACCTAGAAGAACAGAATTTGGTGAGCCAAGTGGGATTTGTGTACTGATCATTAGCAACAAGTATCATCAAGATTGGGTGAATACATATTTGCTGGTATTTAGGAAACTCGTTATTTCTTAGAAGCTTGGCAACCCCTCTCAATGTAATTGCTTTTCAACAGTCTGTGCCTAGGGCTACTTGAAGAGGAAACAAACCATAGAGACAGAACTGAGAACTCCTTTATTTTGTCAAGTTTCAAAAGCTACTAAAAACCATGTTGGATTTAGAGTTCCAAATTCATGTATCTAAATAGGAGAGAACAGAGGGAAACCTAAATATAAAAACTGCTACTGTAGACGAATGCTTCAACCTAGAAGAACAAAATTTGGTGAGCAAAGTGGGATTTGTGTACTGATCATTACCACCAAGTATCATCAAGATTGGGTGAAAAAATATTTGCTGGTATTTCAGAAATTCATAATTTCTTAGAAGCTTGGCAACCCCTCTCAATGAAAGTGCTTTTCCACAGTGTGTGCCTAGGGCTAATAGAAGAGGAAACATCCATAGAGACAAAACTGAGAACGCCTTTATTTTGTCAAGTTTCAAAGAGCTACTACAAACCATGTTGAATTTAGTGTTCCAAATTCATCTATCTATACAGGAGAGAACAGAGGGAAACCAAAATATAAAAACTGCTACTGTACACGAACGCTTCAACCTAGAAGAACAAAATTTGGTGAGCCAAGTGGGATTTGTGTACTGATCATTACCAAAAAGTATCATCAGGACTGGGTGAAAAAATATCTGCTGGTATTTTGGAAACTCGTTATTTCTTAGAAGCTTGGCAACCCATCTCAATGAAAGTGCTTCCACAGTCTGTGCCTAGGGCTACTTGAAGACGAAACAAACCATAGAGACAAAACTGAGAACTACTTTATTTTGTCAAGTTTCAAAGAGCTACTACAATCCATGTTGGATTTAGAGTTCCAAATTCATCTATCTATATAGGAGAGAACAGAGAGAACCCTAAATATAAAAACTGCTACTGTAGACGAACGCTTCAAACTAGAAGAACAGAATTTGGTGAGCCAAGTGGGATTGTGTACTGATCATTAGCAACAAGTATCATCAAGATTGGGTGAAAAAATATTTGCTGGTATTTCGGAAACTCGTTATTTCTTAGAAGCTTGGCAACCCCTCTCAATGAAATTGCTTTTCCACAGTCTGTGCCTAGGGCTAAGAGAAGAGGAAACAATCCATAGAGACAAAACTGAGAACTCCTTTATTTTGTCAAGTTTCAAAGAGCTACTACAAACCATGTTGGATTTAGAGTTCCAAATTCATCTATCTAAATAGGAGAGAACAGAGGGAAACCTAAATATAAAAACTGCTACTGTAGACGAACGCTTCAACCTAGAAAACAGAATTTGGTGAGCCAAGTGGGATTTGTGTACTGATCATCAGCAACAAGTATCATCAAGATTGGCTGAAAAAATATTTGCTGGTATTTGGGAAACTCGTTATTTCTTTGAAGCTTGGCAACCCCTCTCAATGAAAGTGCTTTTCCACAGTCTGTGCCTAGGGCTACTTGAAGAGGAAACAAACCATAGAGACAAAACTGAGAACTCCTTTAATTTGTCACGTTTCAAAGAGCTACTACAAACCATGTTGGATTTACAGTTCCAAATTCATCTATCTATATAGGAGAGAACAGAGGGAAACCTAAATATAAAAACTGCTACTGTAGACGTAGGCTTCAACCTAGAAGAACAGAATTTATTGAGCCAAGTGCGATTTGTGTACTGATCATCAGCAACAGGTATCATCAAGATTGGCTGAAAAAATATTTGCTGGTATTTCGGAAACTCGTTATTTCTTAGAAGCTTGGCAACCCCTCTCAATGAAAGTGCTTTTCCACAGTCTGTGCCTAGGGCTACTTGAGGAGGAAACAAACCATTGAGACAAAACTGAGAACTCCTTTATTTTGTCAAGTTTCAAAGAGCTACTACAAACCATGTTGGATTTAGAGTTCCAAATTCATCTATCTATATAGGAGAGAACAGAGGGAAACCTAAATATAAAAACTGCTACTGTAGACGAACGCTTCAACCTAGAAGAACAAAATTTGGTGAGCCAAGTGGGATTTGTGTACTGATCATTAGAAACAAGTATCATCAAGATTGGGTGGAAAAATATTTGCTGGTATTTCGGAAAATCGTTAATTCTTAGAAGCTTGGCAACCCCTCTCAATTAAAGTGCTTTTCCACAGTCTGTGCCTAGGGCTACTTGAAGAAAAAACAAACCATAGAGACAAAACTGAGAACTCCTTTATTTTGTCAAGTTTCAAAGAGCTACTAAAAACCATGTTGGATTTAGATTTCCAAATTCATCTATCTATATATGAGAGAACAGAGGGAAACCTAAATATAAAAACTGCTACTGTAAACGAACGCTTCAACCTAGAAGAACAGAATTTGGTGAGCCAAGTGGGATTTGTGTACTGATCATCAGCAACAAGTATCATCAAGATTGGGTGAAAAAATATTTGCTGGTATTTCGGAAACTCGTTATTTCTTAGAAGCTTGGCAACCCCTCTCAATGAAATTGCTTTTCCACAGTCTGTGCCTAGGGCTAAGAGAAGAGGAAACAATCCATAGAGACAATACTGAGAACGCTTTTATTTTTCAAGTTTCAAAGAGCTAGTACAAACCATGTTGGATTCAGAGTTCCAAATTCATCTATCTATACAGGAGAGAACAGAGGGAAACCTAAATATAAAAACTGCTACTGTAGACGAACGCTTCAACCTAGAAAACAGAATTTGGTGAGCCAAGTGGGATTTGTGTACTGATCATCAGCAACAAGTATCATCAAGATTGGCTGAAAAAATATTTGCTGGTATTTGGGAAACTCGTTATTTCTTTGAAGCTTGGCAACCCCTCTCAATGAAAGTGCTTTTCCACAGTCTGTGCCTAGGGCTACTTGAAGAGGAAACAAACCATAGAGACAAAACTGAGAACTCCTTTAATTTGTCACGTTTCAAAGAGCTACTACAAACCATGTTGGATTTACAGTTCCAAATTCATCTATCTATATAGGAGAGAACAGAGGGAAACCTAAATATAAAAACTGCTACTGTAGACGTACGCTTCAACCTAGAAGAACAGAATTTGGTGAGCCAAGTGCGATTTGTGTACTGATCATCAGCAACAGGTATCATCAAGTTTGGCTGAAAAAATATTTGCTGGTATTTAGGAAACTCGTTATTTCTTAGAAGCTTGGCAACCCCTCTCAATGAAAGTGCTTTTCCACAGTCTGTGCCTAGGGCTACTTGAGGAGGAAACAAACCATTGAGACAAAACTGAGAACTCCTTTATTTTGTCAAGTTTCAAAGAGCTACTACAAACCATGTTGGATTTAGAGTTCCAAATTCATCTATCTATATAGGAGAGAACAGAGGGAAACCTAAATATAAAAACTGCTACTGTAGACGAACGCTTCAACCTAGAAGAACAAAATTTGGTGAGCCAAGTGGGATTTGTGTACTGATCATTACCACCAAGTATCATCAAGATTGGGTGAAAAAATATTTGCTGGTATTTCGGAAACTTGTAATTTCTTAGAAGCTTGGATACCCCTCTCAATTAAAGTGCTTTTCCACAGTCTGTGCCTAGGGCTACTTGAAGAGGAAACAAACCATAGAGACAAAACTGAGAACTCCTTTATTTTGTCAAGTTTCAAAGAGCTACTACAAACCATGTTGGATTTAGATTTCCAAATTCATCTATCTATATATGAGAGAACAGAGGGAAACCTAAATATAAAAACTGCTACTGTAAACGAACGCTTCAACCTAGAAGAACAGAAATTGGTGAGCCAAGTGGGATTTGTGTACTGATCATCAGCAACAAGTATCATCAAGATTGGCTGAAAAAATATTTGCTGGTATTTCGGAAACTCGTTATTTCTTAGAAGCTTGGCAACCCCTCTGAATGAAAGTGCTTTTCCTCAGTCTGTGCCTAGGGCTACTTGAAGAGGAAACAAACCATAGAGACAAAACTGAGAACTCCTTTATTTTGTCACGTTTCAAAGAGCTACTACAAACCATGTTGGATTTAGAGTTCCAAATTCATCTATCTATATAGGAGAAAACAGAGGGAAACCTAAATAAAAAAACTGCTACTGTAGACGAACGCTTCAACCTAGAAGAACAGAATTTGGTGAGCCAAGTGGGATTTGTGTACTGATCATCAGCAACAAGTATCATCAAGTTTGGCTGAAAAAATATTTGCTGGTATTTCGGAAACTCGTTATTTCTTAGAAGCTTGGAAACCCCTCTTAATTAAATGCTTTTCCTCAGTCTGTGCCTAGGGCTACTTGAAGAGGAAACAAACCATAGAGACAGAACTGAGAACTCCTTTATTTTGTCACGTTTCAAAGAGCTACTACAAACCATGTTGGATTTAGAGTTCCAAATTCATCTATCTATATAGGAGAGAACAGAGTGAAACCTAAATATACAAACTGCTACTGTAGACGAACGCTTCAACCTAGAAGAACAGAATTTGGTGAGCCAAGTGGGATTTGTGTACTGATCATTAGCAACAAGTATCATCAAGATTGGGAAAAAAAATATTTGCTGGTATTTCGGAAACTCGTTATTTCTTAGAAGCTTGGCAACCCCTCTCAATGAAATTGCTTTTCCACAGTCTGTGCCTAGGGCTAAGAGGAGAGGAAACAATCCATAGAGACAAAACTGAGAACGCTTTTATTTTTCAAGTTTCAAAGAGCTTGTACAAACCATGTTGGATTCAGGGTTCCAAATTAATCTATCTATACAGGGGAGAACAGAGGGAAACCTAAATATAAAAACTGCTACTGTAGACGAACACTTCAACCTAGAAGAACAAAATTTGGTGAGCCAAGTGGGATTTGTGTACTGATCATTAGCACCAAGTATCATCAAGATTGGGTGAAAAAATATTTGCTGGTATTTCGGAAACTCGTTATTTCTTAGAAGCTTGGCAACCCCTCTCAATGAAAGTGGTTTTCCACAGTCTGTGCCTAGGGCTACTTGAAGAGGAAACAAACCATAGATACAAAACTGAGAACTCCTTTATTTTGTGAAGTTTCAAAGAGCTACTACAAACCATGTTGGATTTAGAGTTCCAAATTCATCTATCTATATAGGAGAGAACAGAGTGAAACCTAAATATAAAAACTGCTACTGTAGACGAACGCTTCAACCTATAAGAACAGAATTTGGTGAGCCAAGTGGGATTTGTGTACTGATCATCAGCAACAGGTATCATCAAGATTGGCTGAAAAAATATTTGCTGGTATTTCGGAAACTCGTTATTTCTTAGAAGCTTGGCAACCCCTCTCAATAAAAGTGCTTTTCCACAGTCTGTGCCTAGGCTACTTGAGGAGGAAACAAACCATTGAGACAAAACTGAGAACTCCTTTATTTTGTCAAGTTTCAAAGAGCTACTACAAACCATGTTGGATTTAGAGTTCCAAATTCATATATCTATATAGGAGAGAACAGAGGGAAACCTAAATATAAAAACTGCTACTGTAGACGAACGCTTCAACCTAGAAGAACAAAATTTGGTGAGCCAAGTGGGATTTGTGTACTGATCATTACCACCAAGTATCATCAAGATTGCGTGAAAAAATATTTGCTGGTATTTCGGAAACTTGTAATTTCTTAGAAGCTTGGATACCCCTCTCAATTAAAGTGCTTTCCCACAGTCTGTGCCTAGGGCTACTTGAAGAAAAAACAAACCATAGAGACAAAACTGAGAACTCCTTTATTTTGTCAAGTTTCAAAGAGCTACTACAATCCATGTTGGATTTAGAGTTCCAAATTCATCTATCTATATATGAGAGAACAGAGTGAAACCTAAATATAAAAACTGCTACTGTAGACGAACGCTTCAACCTAGAAGAACAGAATATGGTGAGCCAAGTCGGATTTGTGTACTGATCATCAGCAACAAGTATCATCAAGATTGGCTGAAAACATATTTGCTGGTATTTCGGAACTCGTTATTTCTTAGAAGCTTGGCAACCCCTCTCAATGAAATTGCTTTTCCACAGTGTGTGCCTAGGGCTAATAGAAGAGGAAACAATCCATAGAGACAAAACTGAGAATGCCTTTATTTTGTCAAGTTTCAAAGAGCTACTACAAACCATGTTGGATTTAGAGTTCCAAATTCATCTATCTATACAGGAGAGAACAGAGGGAAACCTAAATATAAAAACTGCTACTGTAGACGAACGCTTCAACCTAGAAGAACAGAATTTGGTGAGCCAAGTGCGATTTGTGTACTGATCATTACCGCCAAGTATCATCAAGATTGGGTGAAAAAATATTTGCTGGTATTTCGGAAACTCGTTATTTCTTAGAAGCTTGGCAACCCCTCTCAATGAAAGTGATTTTCCACAGTCTGTGCCTAGGGCTACTTGAAGAGGAAACAAACCATAGAGACAAAACTGAGAACTCCTTTATTTTGTCAAGTTTTAAAGAGCTACTACAAACCATGTTGGATTTAGAGTTCCAAATTCATCTATCTATATAGGAGAGAACAGAGTGAAACCTAAATATAAAAACTGCTACTGTAGACGAACGCTTCAACCTAGAAGAACAGAATTTGGTGAGCCAAGTGGGATTTGTGTACTGATCATCAGCAACAAGTATCATCAAGATTGGCTGAAAACATATTGCTGGTATTTCGGAAACTCGTTATTTCTTAGAAGCTTGGCAACCCCTCTCAATGAAATTGCTTTTCCACAGTCTGTGCCTAGGGCTACTTGAAGAGGAAACAAACCATAGAGACAAAACTGAGAACTCCTTTTTTTGTCAAGTTTCAAAGAGCTACTAAAAACCATGTTGGATTTAGAGTTCCAAATTCATCTATCTAAATAGGAGAGAACAGAGGGAAACCTAAATATAAAAACTGCTACTGTAGACGAATGCTTCAACCTAGAAGAACAAAATTTGGTGAGGAAACTGGGATTTGTGTACTGATCATTACCACCAAGTATCATCAAGATTGGGTGAAAAAATATTTGCTGGTATTTCAGAAATTCATAATTTCTTAGAAGCTTTCAAACCCCTCTCAATGAAAGTGCTTTTCCACAGTGTGTGCATAGGGCTAATAGAAGAGGAAACAATCCATAGAGACAAAACTGAGAACGACTTTATTTTGTCAAGTTTCAAAGAGCTACTACAAACCATGTTGGATTTAGAGTTCCAAATTCATCTATCTATACAGGAGAGAACAGAGGGAAACCGAAATATAAATACTGCTACTGTAGACGAACGCTTCAACCTAGAAGAACAAAATTTGGTGAGCCAAGTGGGATTTGTGTACTGATCATTACCAAAAAGTATCATCAGGACTGGGTGAAAAAATATTTGCTGGTATTTCGGAAACTCGTTATTTCTTAGAAGCTTGGCAACCCCTCTCAATGAAAGTGGTTTTCCTCAGTCTGTGCCTAGGGCTACTTGTAGAGGAAACAAACCATAGAGAAAAAACTGAGAACTCCTTTATTTTGTCAAGTTTCAAAGAGCTACTACAAACCATGTTGGATTTAGAGTTCCAAATTCATCTATCTATATAGGAGAGAACAGAGAGAAACCTAAATATAAAAACTGCTACTGTAGACGAACGCTTCAACTAGAAGAACAGAATTTGGTGAGCCAAGTGGGATTTGTGTACTGATCATCAGCAACAAGTATCATCAAGATTGGCTGAAAAAATATTTGCTGGTATTTCGGAAACTTGTTATTTCTTAGAAGCTTGGCAACCCCTCTCAATGAAAGTGCTTTTCCACAGTCTGTGCCTAGGGCTACTTCATGAGGAAACAAACCATAGAGACAAAACTGAGAACTCCTTTATTTTGTCAAGTTTCAAAGAGCTACTAAAAACCATGTTGGATTTAGAGTTCCAAATTCATCTATCTAAATAGGAGAGAACAGAGGGAAACCTAAATATATAAACTGCTACTGTAGACGAATGCTTCAACCTAGAAGAACAAAATTTGGTGAGCAAAGTGGGATTTCTGTACTGATCATTACCACAAAGTATCATCAAGATTGGGTGAAAAAATATTTGCTGGTATTTCGGAAACTCGTAATTTCTTAGAAGCTTGGCAACCCCTCTCAATGAAAGTGCTTTTCCACAGTCAGTGCCTAGGGCTACTTGAAGAGGAAACAAATCATAGAGACAAAACTGAGAACTCCTTTATTTTGTCAAGTTTCAAAGAGCTACTACAATCCATGTTGGATTTAGAGTTCCAAATTCATCTATCTATATATGAGACAACAGATTGAAAACTAAATATAAAAACTGCTACTGTAGACGAACGCTTCAACCTAGAAGAACAGAATTTGGTGAGCCAAGTGGGATTTGTGTACTGATCATCAGCAACAAGTATCATCAAGATTGGCTGAAAAAATATTTGCTGGTATTTCGGAAACTCGTTATTTCTTAGAAGCTTGGCAACCCCTCTCAATGAAAGTGCTTTTCCACAGTCTGTGCCTAGGGCTACTTGAAGAGGAAACAAACCATAGAGACAAAACTGAGAACTCCTTTATTTTGTCACGTTTCAAAGAGCTACTAGAAACCATGTTGGATTTACAGTTCCAAATTCATCTATCTATATAGGAGAGAACAGAGGGAAACCTAAATATAAAAACTGCTACTGTAGACGAACGCTTCAACCTAGAAGAACAGAATTTCGTGAGCCAAGTGGGATTTGTGTACTGATCATCAGCAACAGGTATCATCAAGATTGGCTGAAAAAATATTTGCTGGTATTTCGGAAACTCGTTATTTCTTAGAAGCTTGTCAACCAATCTCAATAAAATTGCTTTTCCACAGTCTGTGCCTACGGCTACTTGAAGAGGAAACAAACCATAGAGACAAAACTGAGAACTCCTTTATTTTGTCAAGTTTCAAGAGCTACTACAAACCATGTGGGATTTAGAGTTCCAAATTCATCTATCTAAATAGGAGAGAACAGTGGGAAACCTAAATATAAAAACTGCTACTGTAGACGAATGCTTCAACCTAGAAGAACAAAATTTGGTGAGCAAAGTGGGATTTGTGTACTTATCATTAGCAACAAGTATCATCAAGATTGGGTGAAAAAATATTTGCTGGTATTTCAGAAATTCATAATTTCTTAGAAGCTTGGAAACCCCTCTCAATGAAAGTGCTTTTCCACAGTCTGTGCCTAGGGCTTATTGAAGAGGAAACAAACCATAGAGACAAAACTGAGAACTCCTTTATTTTCTCAAGTTTCAAAGAGCTACTACAAACCATGTTGGATTTAGAGTTCCAAATTCATCTATCTATATATGAGACAACAGAGTGAAACCAAAATATAAAAACTGCTACTGTAGACGAACGCTTCAACCTAGAAGAACAGAATTTGGTGAGCCAAGTGGGATTTGTGTACTGATCATCAGCAACAAGTATCATCAAGATTGGCTGAAAAAATATTTGCTGGTATTTCAAAAACTCGTTATTTCTTAGAAGCTTGGCAACCCCTCTCAATGAAAGTGCTTTTCCACAGTCTGTGCCTAGGGCTACTTGAAGAGGAAACAAACCATAGAGACAAAACTGAGAACTCCTTTATTTTGTCACGTTTCAAAGAGCTACTACAAACCATGTTGGATTTAGAGTTCCAAATTCGTCTATCTATATAGGAGAGAACAGAGGGAAACCTAAATATAAAAACTGCTACTATAGACGAACGCTTCAACCTAGAAGAACAGAATTTGGTGAGCCAAGTGGGATTTGTGTACTGATCATCAGCAACAGATATCATCAAGATTGGCTGAAAAAATATTTGCTGGTATTTCGGAAACTCGTTATTTCTTAGAAGCTTGGCAACCCGTCTCAATGAAAGTGCTTTTCCTCAGTCTGTGCCTAGGCTACTTGAAGAGGAAACAAACCATAGAGACAAAACTGAGAACTCCTTTATTTTGTCACGTTTCAAAGAGCTACTACAAACCATGTTGGATTTACAGTTCCAATTTCATCCTTCTATATAGGAGAAAACAGAGGGAAACCTAAATATTAAAACTGCTACTGTAGACGAACGCGTCAACCTAGAAGAACAGAATTTGGTGAGCCAAGTGGGATTTGTGTACTGATCATCAGCAACAAGTATCATCAAGATTGGCTGAAAAAATATTTGCTGGTATTTCGGAAACTCGTTATTTCTTAGAAGCTTGGCAACCCCTCTCAATGAAAGTGCTTTTCCTCAGTCTGTGCCTAGGGCTACTTGAAGAGGAAACAAACCATAGAGACAAAAGTGAGAACTCCTTTATTTTGTCACGTTTCAAAGAGCTACTACAAACCATGTTGGATTTAGAGTTCCAAATTCATCTATCTATATAGGAGAGAACAGTGGGAAACCTAAATATAAAAACTGCTACTGTAGAAGAATGCTTCAACCTAGAAGAACAAAATTTGGTGAGCAAAGTGGGATTTGTGTACTGATCATTAGCAACAAGTATGATCAAGATTGGGTGAAAAAATATTTGCTGGTATTTCGGAAACTCGTTATTTCTTAGAAGCTTGGCAACCCCTCTCAATGAAAGTGCTTTTCCACAGTCTGTGCCTAGGTCTAAGAGAAGAGGAAACAATCCATAGAGACAAAACTGAGAACGCTTTTATTTTTCAAGTTTCAAAGAGCTAGTAGAATCCATGTTGGATTTAGTCTTCCAAATTCATCTATCTATACAGGAGAGAACAGAGGGAAACCTAAATATAAAAACTGCTACTGTAGACGAACACTTCAACCTAGAAGAACAAAATTTGGTGAGCCAAGTGGGAATTGTGTACTGATCATTACCACAAAGTATCATCAAGACTGGGTGAAAAAATATTTGCTGGTATTTTGGAAACCCGTTATTTCTTAGAAGCTTGGCAACCCATCTCAATGAAAGTGCTTCCACAGTCTGTGCCTAGGGCTACTTGAAGACGAAACAAACCATAGAGACAAAACTGAGAACTCCTTTATTTTGTCAAGTTTCAAATAGCTACTACAAACCATTTTGGATTTAGAGTTCCAAATTCATCTATCTATATAAGAGAGAACAGAATGAAACCTAAATATAAAAACTGCTACTGTAGACGAACGCTTCAACCTAGAAGAACAGAATTTGGTGAGCCAAGTGGGATTTGTGTACTCATCATCAGCAACAAGTATTATCAAGATTGGCTGAAAACATATTTGCTGGTATTTCGGAAACTCGTTATTTCTTAGAAGCTTGGCAACCCCTCTCAATGAAAGTGCTTTTCCACAGTCTGTGCCTAGGGCTACTTGAAGAGGAAACAAACCATAGAGACAAAACTGAGAACTCCTTTTTTTTGTCAAGTTTCAAAGAGCTACTAAAAACCATGTTGGATTTAGAGTTCCAAATTCATCTATCTAAATAGGAGAGAACAGAGGGAAACCTAAATATAAAAACTGCTACTGTAGAGGAATGCTTCAACCTAGAAGAACAAAATTTGGTGAGGAAACTGGGATTTGTGTACTGATCATTACCACCAAGTATCATCAAGATTGGTGAAAAAATATTTGCTGGTATTTCAGAAATTCATAATTTCTTAGAAGCTTTGAAACCCCTCTCAATGAAAGTGCTTTTCCACAGTGTGTGCCTAGGGCTAATAGAAGAGGAAACAATCCATAGAGACAAAACTGAGAACGACTTTATTTTGTCAAGTTTCAAAGAGCTACTACAAACCATGTTGGATTTAGTGTTCCAAATTCTTCTATCTATACAGGAGAGAACAGAGGGAAACCGAAATATAAAAACTGCTACTGTAGACGAACGCTTCAACCTAGAAGAACAAAATTTGGTGAGCCAAGTGGGATTTGTGTGCTGATCAATACCAAAAAGTATCATCAGGACTGGGTGAAAAAATATTTGCTGGTATTTCGGAAACTCGTTATTTCTTAGAAGCTTGGCAACCCCTCTCAATGAAAGTGCTTTTCCACAGTCTGTGCCTAGGGCTACTTCATGAGGAAACAAACCATAGAGACAAAACTGAGAACTCCTTTATTTTGTCAAGTTTCAAAGAGCTACTAAAAACCATGTTGGATTTAGAGTTCCAAATTCATCTATCTAAATAGGAGAGAACAGAGGGAAACCTAAATATATAAACTGCTACTGTAGACGAATGCTTCAACCTAGAAGAACAAAATTTGGTGAGCAAAGTGGGATTTCTGTACTGATCATTACCACAAAGTATCATCAAGATTGGGTGAAAAAATATTTGCTGGTATTTCGGAAACTCGTAATTTCTTAGAAGCTTGGCAACCCCTCTCAATGAAAGTGCTTTTCCACAGTCTGTGCCTAGGGCTACTTGAAGAGGAAACAAATCATAGAGACAAAACTGAGAATACCTTTATTTTGTCAAGTTTCAAAGAGCTACTACAAACCATGTTGGATTTAGAGTTCCAAACTCATCTATCTGTATATGAGACAACAGAGTGAAACCTAAATATAAAAACTGCTACTGTAGACGAACGCATCAACCTAGAAGAACAGAATTTTGTGAGCCAAGTGGGATTTGTGTACTGATCATCAGCAACAAGTATCATCAAGATTGGCTGAAAAAATATTTGCTGGTATTTCAAAAACTCGTTATTTCTTAGAAGCTTGGCAACCCCTCTCAATGAAAGTGCTTTTCCACAGTCTGTGCCTAGGGCTACTTGAAGAGGAAACAAACCATAGAGACAAAACTGAGAACTCCTTTATTTTGTCACGTTTCAAAGAGCTACTAGAAACCATGTTGGATTTAAAGTTCCAAATTCGTCTATCTATATAGGAGAGAACAGAGGGAAACCTAAATATAAAAACTGCTACTATAGACGAACGCTTCAACCTAGAAGAACAGAATTTGGTGAGCCAAGTGGGATTTGTGTACTGATCATCAGCAACAAGTATCATCAAGATTGGCTGAAAAAATATTTGCTGGTATTTCGGAAACTCGTTATTTCTAGAAGCTTCGCAACCCTCTCAATGAAAGCGCTTTTCCACAGTCTGTGCCTAGGGCTACTTGAAGAGGAAACAAACCATAGAGACAAAACTGAGAGCTCCTTTATTTTGTCAAGTTTCAAAGAGCTACTACAAACCATGTTGGATTTAGAGTTTAAAATTCATCTATCTATATAGGAGAGAACAGAGGGAAACCTAGATATAAAAACTGCTACTGTAGACGAACGCTTCAACCTAGAAGAACAAAATTTGGTGAGCCAAGTGGGATTTGTGTACTGATCATCAGCAACAAGTATCATCAAGATTGGCTGAAAAAATATTTGCTGGTATTTCGGAAACTCGTTATTTCTTAGAAGCTTGGCAACCCCTCTCAATGAAAGTGCTTTTCCACAGTCTTTGCCTAGGGCTACTTGAAGAGGAAACAAACCATAGAGACAAAACTGAGAACTCCTTTATTTTGTCACGTTTCAAAGAGCTACTACAAACCATGTTGGATTTACAGTTCCAAATTCATCCTTCTATATAGGAGAAAACAGAGGGAAACCTAAATATAAAAACTGCTACTGTAGACGAACGCGTGAACCTAGAAGAACAAAATTTGGTGAGCCAAGTGGGATTTGTGTACTGATCATTACCACCAAGTATCATCAAGATTGGGTGAAAAAATATTTGCTGGTATTTCGGAAACTTGTAATTTCTTAGAAGCTTGGATACCCCTCTCAATTAAAGTGCTTTTCCACAGTCTGTGCCTAGGGCTACTTCATGAGGAAACAAACCATAGAGACAAAACTGAGAACTCCTTTATTTTGTCAAGTTTCAAAGAGCTACTAAAAACCATGTTGGATTTAGAGTTCCAAATTCATCTATCTAAATAGGAGAGAACAGAGGGAAACCTAAATATATAAACTACTACTGTAGACGAATGCTTCAACCTAGAAGAACAAAATTTGGTGAGCAAAGTGGGATTTCTGTACTGATCATTACCACAAAGTATCATCAAGATTGGGTGAAAAAATATTTGCTGGTATTTCGGAAACTCGTAATTTCTTAGAAGCTTGGCAACCCCTCTCAATGAAAGTGCTTTTCCACAGTCTGTGCCTAGGGCTACTTGAAGAGGAAACAAATCATAGAGACAAAACTGAGAACACCTTTATTTTGTCAAGTTTCAAAGAGCTACTACAAACCATGATGGATTTAGAGTTCCAAACTCATCTATCTATATAGGAGAGAACAGAGGGAAACCTAGATATAAAAACTGCTACTGTAGACGAACGCTTCAACCTAGAAGAACAAAATTTGGTGAGCCAAGTGGGATTTGTGTACTGATCATTAGCAACAAGTATCATCAAGATTGGGTGAAAAAATATTTGCTGGTATTTCAGAAATTCATAATTTCTTAGAAGCTTGGAAACCCCTCTCAATGAAAGTGCTTTTCCACAGTCTGTGCCTAGGGCTTATTGAAGAGGAAACAAACCGTAGAGACAAAACTGAGAACTCCTTTATTTTATCAAGTTTCAAAGAGCTACTACAAACCATGTTGGATTTAGAGTTCCAAATTCATCTATCTATATATGAGACAACAGAGTGAAACCTAAATATAAAAACTGCTACTGTAGACGAACGCATCAACCTAGAAGAACAGAATTTTGTGAGCCAAGTGGGATTTGTGTACTGATCATCAGCAACAAGTATCATCAAGATTGGCTGAAAAAATATTTGCTGGTATTTCAAAAACTCCTTATTTCTTAGAAGCTTGGCAACCCCTCTCAATGAAAGTGCTTTTCCACAGTCTGTGCCTAGGGCTACTTGAAGAGGAAACAAACCATAGAGACAAAACTGAGAACTCCTTTATTTTGTCACGTTTCAAAGAGCTACTACAAACCATGTTGGATTTAAAGTTCCAAATTCGTCTATCTATATAGGAGAGAACAGAGGGAAACCTAAATATAAAAACTGCTACTATAGACGAACGCTTCAACCTAGAAGAACAGAATTTGGTGAGCCAAGTGGGATTTGTGTACTGATCATCAGCAACAAGTATCATCAAGATTGGCTGAAAAAATATTTGCTGGTATTTCGGAAACTCGTTATTTCTAGAAGCTTGGCAACCCTCTCAATGAAAGCGCTTTTCCACAGTCTGTGCCTAGGGCTACTTGAAGAGGAAACAAACCATAGAGACAAAACTGAGAGCTCCTTTATTTTGTCAAGTTTCAAAGAGCTACTACAAACCATGTTGGATTTAGAGTTTAAAATTCATCTATCTATATAGGAGAGAACAGAGGGAAACCTAGATATAAAAACTGCTACTGTAGACGAACGCTTCAACCTAGAAGAACAAAATTTGGTGAGCCAAGTGGGATTTGTGTACTGATCATCAGCAACAAGTATCATCAAGATTGGCTGAAAAAATATTTGCTGGTATTTCGGAAACTCGTTATTTCTTAGAAGCTTGGCAACCCCTCTCAATGAAAGTGCTTTTCCACAGTTTTTGCCTAGGGCTACTTGAAGAGGAAACAAACCATAGAGACAAAACTGAGAACTCCTTTATTTTGTCACGTTTCAAAGAGCTACTACAAACCATGTTGGATTTACAGTTCCAAATTCATCCTTCTATATAGGAGAAAACAGAGGGAAACCTAAATATAAAAACTGCTACTGTAGACGAACGCGTGAACCTAGAAGAACAAAATTTGGTGAGCCAAGTGGGATTTGTGTACTGATCATTACCACCAAGTATCATCAAGATTGGGTGAAAAAATATTTGCTGGTATTTCGGAAACTTGTAATTTCTTAGAAGCTTGGATACCCCTCTCAATTAAAGTGCTTTTCCACAGTCTGTGCCTAGGGCTACTTGAAGAGGAAACAAACCATAGAGACAAAACTGAGAACTCCTTTATTTTGTCAAGTTTCAAAGAGCTACTACAAACCATGTTGGATTTAGAGTTTAAAATTCATCAATCTATATAGGAGAGAACAGAGGGAAACCTAGATATAAAAACTGCTACTGTAGACGAATGCTTCAACCTAGAAGAACAAAATTTGGTGAGCAAAGTGGGATTTGTGTACTGATCATTAGCAACAAGTATGATCAAGATTGGGTGAAAAAATATTTGCTGGTATTTCGGAAACTCGTTATTTCTTAGAAGGTTGGCAACCCTCTCAATGAAAGTGCTTTTACACAGTCTGTGACTAGGGCTACTTGACGAGGAAACAAACCATAGAGACAAAACTGAGAACTCCTTTATTTTGTCAAGTTTCAAAGAGCTACTAAAAACCATGTTGGATTTAGAGTTCCAAATTCATCTATCTATATATGAGACAACAGAGTGAAAACTAAATATAAAAACTGCTACTGTAGACGAACGCTTCAACCTAGAAGAACAGAATTTGGTGAGCCAAGTGGGATTTGTGTACTGATCATCAGCAACAAGTATCATCAAGATTGGCTGAAAAAATATTTGCTGGTATTTCGGAAACTCGTTATTTCGTAGAAGCTTGGCAACCCCTCTCAATGAAAGTACTTTTCCACAGTCTGTGCCTAGGGCTACTTGAAGAGGAAACAAACCATAGTGACAAAACTGAGAACTCCTTTATTTTGTCACGTTTCAAAGAGCTACTAGAAACCATGTTGGATTTACAGTTCCAAATTCATCTATCTATATAGGAGAGAACAGAGTGAAACCTAAATATAAAAACTGCTACTGTAGACGAACGCTTCAACCTAGAAGAACAGAATTTGGTGAGCCAAGTGGGATTTGTGTACTGATCATCAGCAACAGGTATCATCAAGATTGGCTGAAAAAATATTTGCTGGTATTTCGGAAACTCGTTATTTCTTAGAAGCTTGTCAACCCCTCTCAATAAAAGTGCTTTTCCACAGTCTGTGCCTACGGCTACTTGAAGAGGAAACAAACCATAGAGACAAAACTGAGAACTCCTTTATTTTGTCAAGTTTCAAAGAGCTACTACAAACCATGTGGGATTTAGAGTTCCAAATTCATCTATCTAAATAAGAGAGAACAGTGGGAAACCTAAATATAAAAACTGCTACTGTAGACGAATGCTTCAACCTAGAAGAACAAAATTTGGTGAGCAAAGTGGGATTTGTGTACTGATCATTAGAAACAAGTATCATCAAGATTGGGTGAAAAAATATTTGCTGGTATTTCGGAAACTCGTTATTTCTTAGAAGCTTGGCAACCCCTCTCAATGAAAGTGCTTTTCCACAGTCTGTGCCTAGGTCTAAGAGAAGAGGAAACAATCCATAGAGACAAAACTGAGAACGCTTTTATTTTTCAAGTTTCAAAGAGCTAGTACAAACCATGTTGGATTTAGTGTTCCAAATTCATCTATCTATACAGGAGAGAACAAAGGGAAACCTAAATATAAAAACTGCTACTGTAGACGAACACTTCAACCTAGAAGAACAAAATTTGGTGAGCCAAGTGGGAATTGTGTACTGATCGTTACCACAAAGTATCATCAAGATTGGTGAAAAAATATTTGCTGGTATTTCAAAAACTCCTTATTTCTTAGAAGCTTGGCAACCCCTCTCAATAAAAGTGCTTTTCCACAGTCTGTGCCTACGGCTACTTGAAGAGGAAACAAACCATAGAGACAAAACTGAGAACTCCTTTATTTTGTCCAGTTTCAAAGAGCTACAACAATCCATGTTGGATTTAGAGTTCCAAATTCATCTATCTATATAGGAGAGAACAGAGAGAAACCTAAATATAAAAACTGCTACTGTAGACGAACGCATCAACCTAGAAGAACAAAATTTGGTGAGCCAAGTGGGATTTGTGTACTGATCATTACCACCAAGTATCATCAAGATTGGGTGAAAAAATATTTGCTGGTATTTCGGAAACTCCTTATTTCTTAGAAGCTTTTCAAACCCTCTCAATGAAAGTGCTTTTCCTCAGTCTGTGACTAGGGCTACTTGAAGAGGAAACAAACCATAGAGACAAAACTGAGAACTCCTTTATTTTGTCAAGTATCAAAGAGCTAGTACAAACCATGTTGGATTTAGAGTTCCAAATTCATCTATCTATATAGGAGAGAACAGAGGGAAACCTAAATATAAAAACTGCTACTGTAGACGAACGCTTCAACCTAGAAGAACAAAATTTGGTGAGCCAAGTGGGATTTGTGTACAGATCATTACCACCACGTATCACCAAGATTGGGTGAAAAAATATTTGCTGGTATTTCGGAAACTCCTAATTTCTTAGAAGCTTGGAAACCCCTCTCAATGAAAGTGCTTTTCCTCAGTCTGTGCCTAGGGCTACTTGAAGAGGAAACAAACCATAGAGACAAAACTGAGAACTCCTTTATTTTGTCACGTTTCAAAGAGCTACTACAAACCATGTTGGATTTAGAGTTCCAAATTCATCTATCTATATAGGAGAAAACAGAGGGAAACCTAAATATAAAAACTGCTACTGTAGACGAACGCTTCAACCTAGAAGAACAGAATTTGGTGAGCCAAGTGGGATTTGTGTACTGATCATCAGCAACAAGTATCATCAAGATTGGCTGAAAAAATATTTGCTGGTATTTCGGAAACTCGTTATTTCTTAGAAGAATGGCAACCCCTCTCAATGAAAGTGCTTTTCCACAGTCTGTGCCTAGGGCTACTTGAAGAGGAAACAAACCATAGAGACAAAACTGAGACTATTTTATTTTGTCACGTTTCAAAGAGCTACTACAAACCATGTTGGATTTAGAGTTCCAAATTCGTCTATCTATATAGGAGAGAACAGAGGGAAACCTAAATATAAAAACTGCTACTATAGACGAACGCTTCAACCTAGAAGAACAGAATTTGGTGAGCCAAGTGGGATTTGTGTACTTATCATCAGCAACAGATATCATCAAGATTGGCTGAAAAAATATTTGCTGGTATTTCGGAAACTCGTTATTTCTTAGAAGCTTGGCAACCCCTCTCAATTAAAGTGCTTTTCCACAGTCTGTGCCTAGGGATACTTGAAGAGGAAACAAACCATAGAGACAAAACTGAGAGCTCCTTTATTTTGTCAAGTTTCAAAGAGCTACTACAAACCATGTTGGATTTAGAGTTTAAAATTCATCAATCTATATAGGAGAGAACAGAGGGAAACCTAGATATAAAAACTGCTACTGTAGACGAACGCTACAACCTAGAAGAACAAAATTTGGTGAGCCAAGTGGGATTTGTGTACAGATCATTACCACCACGTATCACCAAGATTGGGTGAAAAAATATTTGCTGGTATTTCGGAAACTCCTAATTTCTTAGAAGCTTGGAAACCCCTCTCAATGAAAGTGCTTTTCCTCAGTCTGTGCCTAGGGCTACATGAAGAGGAAACAAACCATAGAGACAAAACTGAGAACTCCTTTATTTTGTCACGTTTCAAAGAGCTACTACAAACCATGTTGGATTTAGAGTTCCAAATTCATCTATCTATATAGGAGAAAACAGAGGGAAACCTAAATATAAAAACTGCTACTGTAGACGAACGCTTCAACCTAGAAGAACAGAATTTGGTGAGTCAAGTGGGATTTGTGTACTGATCATCAGCAACAAGTATCATCAAGATTGGCTGAAAACATATTTGCTTCTATTTCGGAAACTCGTTATTTCTTAGAAGCTTGGCAACCCCTCTCAATGAAATTGCTTTTCCACAGTCTGTGCCAAGGGCTACTTGAAGAGGAAACAAACCATAGAGACAAAACTGAGAACTCCTTTATTTTGTCAAGTTTCAAAGAGCTACTAAAAACCATGTTGGATTTAGAGTTCCAAATTCATCTATCTAAATAGGAGAGAACAGTGGGAAACCTAAATATAAAAACTGCTACTGTAGACGAATGCTTCAACCTAGAAGAACAAAATTTGGTGAGCAAAGTGGGATTTGTGTACTGATCATTAGCAACAATTATCATCAAGATTGGGTGAAAAAATATTTGCTGGTATTTCAGAAATTCATAATCTCTTAGAAGCTTGGAAACCCCTCTCAATGAAAGTGCTTTTCCACAGTCTGTGCCTAGGGCTTATTGAAAGGAAACAAACCATTGAGACAAAACTGAGAACTCCTTTATTTTCTCAAGTTTCAAAGAGCTACTACAAACCATGTTGGATTTAGAGTTCCAAATTCATCTATCTATATAGGAGACAACAGAGGGAAACCTAAATATAAAAACTGCTACTGTAGACGAACGCTTCAACCTAGAAGAACAGAATTTGGTGAGCCAAGTGGGATTTGTGTACTGATCATCAGCAACAAGTATCATCAAGATTGGCTGAAAAAATATTTGCTGGTATTTCGGAAACTCGTTATTTCTTAGAAGCTTGGCAACCCCTCTCAATGAAAGTGCTTTTCCACAGTCTGTGCCTAGGGCTACTTGAAGAGGAAACAAACCATAGAGACAAAACTGAGACTCCTTTATTTTGTCACGTTTCAAAGAGCTACTACAAACCATGTTGGATTTAGAGTTCCAAATTCGTCTATCTATATAGGAGAGAACAGAGGGAAACCTAAATATAAAAACTGCTACTATAGACGAACGCTTCAACCTAGAAGAACAGAATTTGGTGAGCCACGTGGGATTTGTGTACTGATCATCAGCAACAGGTATCATCATGATTGGCTGAAAAAATATTTGCTGGTATTTCGGAAACTCGTTATTTCTTAGAAGCTTGGCAACCCCTCTCAATGAAAGTGCTTTTCCACAGTCTGTGCCTAGGGCTACTTGAAGAGCAAACAAACCATAGAGACAAAACTGAGACTCCTTTATTTTGTCACGTTTCAAAGAGCTACTACAAACCATGTTGGATTTAGAGTTCCAAATTCGTCTATCTATATAGGAGAGAACAGAGGGAAACCTAAATATAAAAACTGCTACTATAGACGAACGCTTCAACCTACAAGAACAGAATTTGGTGAGCCAAGTGGGATTTGTGTACTGATCATCAGCAACAGATATCATCAAGATTGGCTGAAAAAATATTTGCTGGTATTTCGGAAACTCGTTATTTCTTAGAAGCTTGGCAACCCCTCTCAATTAAAGTGCTTTTCCACAGTCTGTGCCTAGGGCTAATTGAAGAGGAAACAAACCATAGAGACAAAACTGAGAGCTCCTTTATTTTGTCAAGTTTCAAAGAGCTACTACAAACCATGTTGGATTTAGAGTTTAAAATTCATCAATCTATATAGGAGAGAACAGAGGGAAACCTAGATATAAAAACTGCTACTGTAGACGAACGCTTCAACCTAGAAGAACAAAATTTGGTGAGCCAAGTGGGATTTGTGTACTGATCATTACCACCAAGTATCATCAAGATTGGGTGAAAAAATATTTGCTGGTATTTCGGAAACTCCTTATTTCTTAGAAGCTTGGCAACCCCTCTCAATGAAAGTGCTTTTCCTCAGTCTGTGACTAGGGCTACTTGAAGAGGAAACAAACCATAGAGACAAAACTGAGAACTCCTTTATTTTGTCAAGTATCAAAGAGCTAGTACAAACCATGTTGGATTTAGAGTTCCAAATTCATCTATCTATATAGGAGAGAACAGAGAGAAACCTAAATATAAAAACTGCTACTGTAGACGAACGCTTCAACCTAGAAGAACAAAATTTGGTGAGCCAAGTGGGATTTGTGTACAGATCATTACCACCACGTATCACCAAGATTGGGTGAAAAAATATTTGCTGGTATTTCGGAAACTCCTAATTTCTTAGAAGCTTGGAAACCCCTCTCAATGAAAGTGCTTTTCCTCAGTCTGTGCCTAGGGCTACTTGAAGAGGAAACAAACCATAGATACAAAACTGAGAACTCCTTTATTTTGTCACGTTTCAAAGAGCTACTACAAACCATGTTGGATTTAGAGTTCCAAATTCATCTATCTATATAGGAGAAAACAGAGGGAAACCTAAATATAAAAACTGCTACTGTAGACGAACGCTTCAACCTAGAAGAACAGAATTTGGTGAGTCAAGTGGGATTTGTGTACTGATCATCAGCAACAAGTATCATCAAGATTGGCTGAAAACATATTTGCTTCTATTTCGGAAACTCGTTATTTCTTAGAAGCTTGGCAACCCCTCTCAATGAAATTGCTTTTCCACAGTCTGTGCCAAGGGCTACTTGAAGAGGAAACAAACCATAGAGACAAAACTGAGAACTCCTTTAGTTTGTCAAGTTTCAAAGAGCTACTAAAAACCATGTTGGATTTAGAGTTCCAAATTCATCTATCTAAATAGGAGAGAACAGTGGGAAACCTAAATATAAAAACTGCTACTGTAGAAGAATGCTTCAAACTAGAAGAACAAAATTTGGTGAGCAAAGTGGGATTTGTGTACTGATCATTAGCAACAAGTATCATCAAGATTGGGTGAAAAAATATTTGCTGGTATTTCAGAAATTCATAATCTCTTAGAAGCTTGGAAACCCCTCTCAATGAAAGTGCTTTTCCACAGTCTGTGACTAGGGCTTATTGAAGAGGAAACAAACCATTGAGACAAAACTGAGAACTCCTTTATTTTCTCAAGTTTCAAAGAGCTACTACAAACCATGTTGGATTTAGAGTTCCAAATTCATCTATCTATATATGAGACAACAGAGTGAAACCTAAATATAAAAACTGCTACTGTAGACGAACGCTTCAACCTAGAAGAACAGAATTTGGTGAGCCAAGTGGGATTTGTGTACTGATCATCAGCAACAAGTATCATCAAGATTGGCTGAAAAAATATTTGCTGGTATTTCGGAAACTCGTTATTTCTTAGAAGCTTGGCAACCCCTCTCAATGAAAGTGCTTTTCCACAGTCTGTGCCTAGGACTACTTGAAGAGGAAACAAACCATAGAGACAAAACTGAGACTCCTTTATTTTGTCACGTTTCAAAGAGCTACTACAAACCATGTTGGATTTAGAGTTCCAAATTCGTCTATCTATATAGGAGAGAACAGAGGGAAACCTAGATATAAAAACTGCTACTATAGACGAACGCTTCAACCTAGAAGAACAGAATTTGGTGAGCCAAGTGGGATTTGTGTACTGATCATCAGCAACAGATATCATCAAGATTGGCTGAAAAAATATTTGCTGGTATTTCGGAAACTCGTTATTTCTTAGAAGCTTGGCAACCCCTCTCAATTAAAGTGCTTTTCCACAGTCTGTGCCTAGGGCTACTTGAAGAGGAAACAAACCATAGAGACAAAACTGAGAACTCCTTTATTTTGTCAAGTTTCAAAGAGCTACTACAAACCATGTTGGATTTAGAGTTTAAAATTCATCAATATATATAGGAGAGAACAGAGGGAAACCTAGATATAAAAACTGCTACTGTAGACGAACGCTACAACCTAGAAGAACAAAATTTGGTGAGCCAAGTGGGATTTGTGTACAGATCATTACCACCACGTATCACCAAGATTGGGTGAAAAAATATTTGCTGGTATTTCGGAAACTCCTAATTTCTTAGAAGCTTGGAAACCCCTCTCAATGAAAGTGCTTTTCCTCAGTCTGTGCCTAGGGCTACATGAAGAGGAAACAAACCATAGAGACAAAACTGAGAACTCCTTTATTTTGTCACGTTTCAAAGAGCTACTACAAACCATGTTGGATTTAGAGTTCCAAATTCGTCTATCTATATAGGAGAGAACAGAGGGAAACCTAAATATAAAAACTGCTACTATAGACGAACGCTTCAACCTAGAAGAACAGAATTTGGTGAGCCAAGTGGGATTTGTGTACTGATCATCAGCAACAGATATCATCAAGATTGGCTGAAAAAATATTTGCTGGTATTTCGGAAACTCGTTATTTCTTAGAATCTTGGCAACCCCTCTCAATTAAAGTGATTTTCCACAGTCTGTGCCTAGGGCTACTTGAAGAGGAAACAAACCATAGAGACAAAACTGAGAGCTCCTTTATTTTGTCAAGTTTCAAAGAGCTACTACAAACCATGTTGGATTTAGAGTTTAAAATTCATCAATCTATATAGGAGAGAACAGAGGGAAACCTAGATATAAAAACTGCTACTGTAGACGAACGCTTCAACCTAGAAGAACAACATTTGGTGATCCAAGTTGGATTTGTGTACTGATCATTAGCAACAAGTATCATCAAGATTGGGTGAAAAAATATTCGCTGGTATTTCGGAAACTCGTTATTTCTTAGAAGCTTGGCAATGCCTCTCAATGAAATTGCTTTTCCACAGTCTGTGCCTAGGGCTTATTGAAGAGGAAACAAACCATAGAAAGAAAACTGAGAACTCCTTTATTTTGTCACGTTTTAATGAGCTACTACAAACCATGTGGGATTTAGAGTTCCAAATTCATCTATCTATATAAGAGAGATCAGAGAGAAACCTAAATATAAAAACTGCTACTGTAGACGAACGCTTCAACCTAGAAGAACAAAATTTGGGGAGCCAAGTGGGATTTGTGTACTGATCATTACCACCAAGTATCATCAAGATTGGGTAAAAAAATATTTGCTGGTATTTCGGAAACTTGTAATTTCTTAGAAGCTTGGATACCCCTCTCAATTAAAGTGCTTTCCACAGTCTGTGCCTAGGGCTACTTGAAGAAAAAACAAACCATAGAGACAAAACTGAGAACTCCTTTATTTTGTCAAGTTTCAAAGAGCTACTAAAAACCATGTTGGATTTAGATTTCCAAATTCATCTATCTATATATGAGAGAACAGAGGGAAACCTAAATATAAAAACTGCTACTGTAGACGAACGCTTCAACCTAGAAGAACAGAATATGGTGAGCCAAGTGGGATTTGTGTACTGATCATCAGCAACAAGTATCATCAAGATTGGATGAAAAAATATTTGCTGGTATTTCGGAAACTCGTTATCTCTTTGAAGCTTGGCAACCCCTTAAATGAAATTGCTTTTCCTCAGTCTGTGCCTAGGGCTACTTGAAGAGGAAACAAACCATAGAGACAAAACTGAGAACGCTTTTATTTTTCAAGTTTCAAAGAGCTAGTACAAACCATGTTGGATTTAGAGTTCCAAATTCATCTATCTATACAGGAGAGAACAGAGGGAAACCTAAATATAAAAACTGCTACTGTAGACGAACGCATCAACCTAGAAGAACAAAATTGGGTGAGCAAAGTGGGATTTGTGTACTGATCATTACCACCAAGTATCATCAAGATTGGGTGAAAAAATATTCGCTGGTATTTCGGAAACTCGTTATTTCTTAGAAGCTTGGCAAACCCTCTCAATGAAAGTGGTTTTCCACAGTCTGTGCCTAGGGCTACTTGAAGAGGAAAAAAACCACAGAGAGAAAACTCAGAACTCCTTTATTTTGTGAAGTTTCAAAGAGCTATTACAAACCATGTTGAATTTAGATTTCCAAATTCATCTATCTATATATGAGAGAACAGAGTGAAACCTAAATATAAAAACTGCTACTGTAGACGAACGCTTCAACGTAGAAGAACAAAATTTGGTGAGCCAAGTGGGATTTGTGTACTGATCATTACCACCAAGTATCATCAAGATTGGGTGAAAAAGTATTTGCTGGTATTTCGGAAACCCGTTATTTCTTAGAAGTTGCAAACCCCTCTCAATTAAAGTGCTTTTCCACAGTCTGTGCCTAGGTCTACAAGAAGAGGAAACAACCATAGAGACAAAACTGAGAACTCCTTTATTTTGTCACGTTTCAAAGAGCTACTACAAACCATGTTGGATTTAGAGTTCCAAATTCATCTATCTATACAGGAGAGAACAGAGGGAAACCTAAATATAAAAACTGCTACTGTAGACGAACGCTTCAACCTAGAAGAACAGAATTTGGTGAGCCAAGTGGGATTTGTGTACTGATCATCAGCAACAGGTATCATCAAGATTGGCGGAAAAAATATTTGCTGGTATTTCGGAAACTCGTTATTTCTTAGAAGCTTGGCAACCCGTCTCAATGAAAGTACTTTTCCACAGTCTGTGCCTAGGGCTACTTGAAGAGGAAACAAACCATAGAGACAAAACTGAGAACTCCTTTATTTTGTCAAGTTTCAAAGAGCTACTACAAACCATGTTGTATTTAGAGTTCCAAATTCATCTATCTATATAGGAGAGAACAGAGTGAAACCTAAATATAAAAACTGCTACTGTAGACGAACTCTTCAACCTAGAAGAACAGAATTTGGTGAGCCAAGTGAGATTTGTGTACTGATCATCAGCAACAGGTATCATCAAGATTGGCTGAAAAAATATTTACTGCTATTTCGGAAACTCGTTATTTCTTAGAAGCTTGGCAACCCCTCTCAATGAAAGTGCTTTTCCCCAGTCTATGCCTAGGGCTACTTGAAGAAGAAACAAACCATAGAGACAAAACTGAGAACTCCTTTATTTTGTCAAGTTTCAAAGAGCTACTGAAATCCATGTTGGATTTAGAGTTCCAAATTCATCTATCTAAATAGGAGAGAACAGAGGGAAACCTAAATATAAAAACTGCTACTGTAGACGAATGCTTCAACCTAGAAGAACAAAATTTGGTGAGCAAAGTGGGACTTGTGTACTGATCATTACCACCAAGTATCATCAAGATTGGGTGAAAAAATATTTGCTGGTATTTCGGAAACTCGTAATTTCTTAGAAGCTTGGCAACCCCTCTCAATGAAAGTGCTTTTCCACAGTCTGTGCCTAGGGCTACTTGAAGAGGAAACAAACCATAGAGACAAAACTGAGAACTCCTTTATTTTTCAAGTTTCAAAGAGCTACTACCAACCATGTTGGATTTAGAGTTCGAAATTCATCTATGTATATAGGAGAGAACAGAGGGAAACCTAAATATAAAAACTGCTACTGTAGACGAACGCTTCAACCTAGAAGAACAGAATTTGGTGAGCCAAGTGGGATTTGTGTACTGATCATCAGCAACAGGTATCATCAAGATTGGCGGAAAAAATATTTGCTGGTATTTCGGAAACTCGTTATTTCTTAGAAGCTTGGCAACCCCTCTCAATGAAAGTACTTTTCCACAGTCTGTGCCTAGGGCTACTTGAAGAGGAAACAAACCATAGAGACAAAACTGAGAACTCCTTTATTTTGTCAAGTTTCAAAGAGCTACTACAAACCATGTTGTATTTAGAGTTCCAAATTCATCTATCTATATAGGAGAGAACAGAGTGAAACCTAAATATAAAAACTGCTACTGTAGACGAACTCTTCAACCTAGAAGAACAGAATTTGGTGAGCCAAGTGAGATTTGTGTACTGATCATCAGCAACAGGTATCATCAAGATTGGCTGAAAAAATATTTACTGCTATTTCGGAAACTCGTTATTTCTTAGAAGCTTGGCAACCCCTCTCAATGAAAGTGCTTTTCCCCAGTCTATGCCTAGGGCTACTTGAAGAAGAAACAAACCATAGAGACAAAACTGAGAACTCCTTTATTTTGTCAAGTTTCAAAGAGCTACTGAAATCCATGTTGGATTTAGAGTTCCAAATTCATCTATCTAAATAGGAGAGAACAGAGGGAAACCTAAATATAAAAACTGCTACTGTAGACGAATGCTTCAACCTAGAAGAACAAAATTTGGTGAGCAAAGTGGGACTTGTGTACTGATCATTACCACCAAGTATCATCAAGATTGGGTGAAAAAATATTTGCTGGTATTTCGGAAACTCGTAATTTCTTAGAAGCTTGGCAACCCCTCTCAATGAAAGTGCTTTTCCACAGTCTGTGCCTAGGGCTACTTGAAGAGGAAACAAACCATAGAGACAAAACTGAGAACTCCTTTATTTTTCAAGTTTCAAAGAGCTACTACCAACCATGTTGGATTTAGAGTTCGAAATTCATCTATGTATATAGGAGAGAACAGAGGGAAACCTAAATATAAAAACTGCTACTGTAGACGAACGCTTCAACCTAGAAGAACAACATTTGGTGAGCCAAGTGGGATTTGTGTACTGATCATTACCACCAAGTATCACCAAGATTGGGTGAAAAAATATTTGCTGGTATTTCGGAAACTCCTTATTTCGTAGAAGCTTGGCAACCCCTCTCAATTAAAATGCTTTCCACAGTCTGTGCCTAGGGCTACTTGAAGAGGAAACAAACCATAGAGACAAAACTGAGAACTCCTTTATTTTGTCAAGTTTCAAAGAGGTACTACAAACCATGTTGGATTTAGAGTTCCAAATTCATCTATCTATATAGGAGAGAACAGAGGGAAACCTAAATATAAAAACTGCTACTGTAGACGAACGCTTCAACCTAGAAGAACAAAATTTGGTGAGCCAAGTGGGATTTGTGTACTGATCATTACCACCATGTATCATCAAGATTGGGTGAAAAAATATTTGCTGGTATTTCGGAAACTCGTAATTTCTTAGAAGCTTGGCAACCCCTCTCAATGAAAGTGCTTTTCCACATTCTGTGCCTAGGCTACTTGAAGAGGAAACAAACCATAGAGAGAAAACTGAGAACTCCTTTATTTTGTCAAGTTTCAAAGAGCTACTATAAACCCTTTTGGATTTAGTGTTCCAAATTCATCTATCTATATAGGAGAGAACAGAGGGAAACCTAAATATAAAAACTGCTACTGTAGACAAACGCTTCAACCTAGAAGAACAAAATTTGGTGAGCCAACTGGGATTTGTATCCTGATAATTACCACCAAGAATCATCAAGATTGGGTGAAAAAATATTTGCTGGTATTTCGGAAACTCGTTATTTCTTAGAAGCTTTGCAACCCATCTCTATGAAAGTGCTTTCCACAGTCTGTGCCTAGGGCTACTTGAAGAGGAAACAAACCATAAAGACAAAACTGAGAACTCCTTTATTTTGTCAAGTTTCAAAGAGCTACTACAAACCATGTTGGATTTAGAGTTCCAAATTCATCTATCTATATAGGAGAGAACAGAGGGAAACCTAAATATAAAAACCGCTACTGTAGACGAACGCTTCAACCTAGAAGAACAAAATTTGGTGAGTCAAGTGGGATTTCTGTACTGATCATTACCACCAAGTATCATCAAGATTGGGTGAAAAAATATTTGCTGGTATTTCGGAAACTCGTTATTTCTTAGAAGCTTGGCAACCCCTCTCAATGAAAGTGCTTTTCCACAGTGTGTGCCTAGGGCTATTGAAGAGAAAACAATCCATAGAGACAAAACTGAGAACTCCTTTATTTTGTCAATTTTCAAAGAGCTACTACAAACCATGTTGGATTTAGAGTTCCAAATTCATCTATCTATACAGGAGAGAACAGAGGGAAACCTAAATATAAAAACTGCTATTGTAGACGAACGCTTCAACCTAGAAGAACAAAATTTGGTGAGCCAACTGGGATTTGTGTCCTGATCATTACCACCAAGAATCATCAAGATAGGGTGCAAAAATATTTGCTTCTATTTCGGAAACTCGTTATTTCTTAGAAGCTTGGCAACCCCTCTCAATGAAAGTGCTTTCCACAGTCTGTGCCTAGGGTTACTTGAAGAGGAAACAAACCATAAAGACAAAACTGAGAACTCCTTTATTTTGTCAAGTTTCAAAGAGCTACTACAAAACATGTTGGATTTAGAGTTCCAAATTCATCTATCTATATAGGAGAGAACAGAGGGAAACCTAAATATAAAAACCACTACTGTAGACGAACGCTTCAACCTAGAAGAACAAAACTGGGTGAGCCAAGTGGGATTTGTGTACTGATCATTACCACCAAGTATCATCAAATTGGGTGAAAAAATATTTGCTGGTATTTCGGAAACTAGTAATTTCTTAGAAGCTTGGCAACCCCTCTCATTGAAAGTGCTTTTCCACAGTCTGTGCCTAGGGCTACTTGAAGAGTAAACAAACCATAGAGACAAAACTGAGAACTCCTTTATTTTGTCAAGTTTCAAAGAGCTACTACAAACCATGTTGGTTTTAGAGTTCCAAATTCATCTATCTATATAGGAGAGAACAGGGGGAAACCTAAATATAAAAACTGCTACTGTAGACGAACGCTTCAACCTAGAAGAACAGAATTTGGTGAGCCAAGTGGGATTTGTGTACTGATCATCAGCAACAGATATCATCAAGATTGGCTGAAAAATATTTGCTGGTATTTCGGAAACTCGTTATTTCTTAGAAGCTTGGCAACCCCTCTCAATGAAAGTGCTTTTCCACAGTCTGTGCCTAGGGCAACTTGAAGAGGAAACAAACCATGGAGACAAAACTGAGAACTCCTTTATTTTGTCAAGTTTCAAAGAGCTACTAAAATCCATGTTGGATTTAGAGTTCCAAATTCATCTATCTAAATAGGAGAGAACAGAATGAAACCTATATATAAAAACTGCTACTGTAGACGAATGCTTCAACCTAGAAGAACAAAATTTGGTGAGCCAAGTGGGATTTGTGTACTGATCATTACCACCAAGTATTATCAAGATTGGGTGAAAAAATACTTGCTGGTATTTCGGAAACTCGTTATTTCTTAGAAGCTTGGCAACCCCTCTCAATGAAACTGCTTTTCCACTGTGTGTGCCTAGGGCTACTTGAAGAGGAAACAATCCGTAGAGACAAAACTGAGAACTCCTTTATTTTGTCAATTTTCAAAGAGCTACTAAAAACCCTGTTGGATTTAGAGTTCCAAATTCATCTATCTATACACGAGAGAACAGAGGGAACCTAAATATAAAAACTGCTACTGTTGACGAACGCTTCAACCTAGAAGAACAAAATTTGGTGAGCCAAGTGGGATTTGTGTACTGATCATTACCACCATGTATCTTCAAAATTGGGTGAAAAAATATTTGCTGGTATTTCGGAAACTCGTAATTTCTTAGAAGCTTGGCAACCCCTCTCAATGAAAGTGCTTTTCCACAGTCTGTGCCTAGGGCTACTTGAAGAGGAAACAAACCATAGAGACAAAACAGAGAACTCCTTTATTTTGTCAAGTTTCCAAGAGCTACTACAACCATGTTGGATTTAGAGTTCCATATTCATCTATCTATATAGGAGAGAACAGAGGGAAACCTAAATATAAAAACTGCTACTGTAGACGAATGCTTCAACCTAGAAGAACAAAATTTGGTGAGCCAAGTGGGATTTGTGTAGTGATCATTACCACCAAGTATCATCAAGATTGGGTGAAAAAATATTTGCTGGTATTTCGGAAACTCGTTATTTCTTAGAAGCTTGGCAACCCCTCTCAATGAAAGTGCTTTTCCACATTCTGTGCCCAGGGCTACTTGAAGAGGAAACAAACCATAGAGAGAAACTGAGAACTCCTTTATTTTGTCAAGTTTCAAAGAGCTACTATAAACCCTGTTGGATTTAGTGTTCCAAATTCATCTATCTATATAGGAGAGAACAGAGGGAAACCTAAATATAAAAACTGCTATTGTAGACGAACGCTTCAACCTAGAAGAACAAAATTTGGTGAGCCCAACTGGGATTTTTGTCCTGATCATTACCACCAAGAATCATCAAGATAGGGTGCAAAAATATTTGCTTGTATTTCGGAAACTCGTTATTTCTTAGAAGCTTGGCAACCCCTCTCAATGAAAGTGCTTTCCACAGTCTGTGCCTAGGGCTACTTGAAGAGGAAACAAACCATAAAGACAAAACTGAGAACTCGTTTATTTTGTCAAGTTTCAAAGAGCTACTACAAAACATGTTGGATTTAGAGTTCCAAATTCATCTATCTATATAGGAGAGAACAGAGGGAAACCTAAATATAAAAACCACTACTGTAGACGAACGCTTCAACCTAGAAGAAGAAAACTGGGTGAGCCAAGTGGGATTTGTGTACTGATCATTACCACCAAGTATCATCAAGATTGGGTGAAAAAATATTTGCTGGTATTTCGGAAACTCGTAATTTCTTAGAAGCTTGGCAACCCCTCTCAATGAATGTGCTTTTCCACAGTCTGTGCCTAGGGCTACTTGAAGAGGAAACAAACCATAGAGACAAAACTGAGAACTCCTTTATTTTGTCAAGTTTCAAAGAGCTACTACAAACCATGTTGGATTTAGAGTTCCAAATTCATCTACCTATATAGGAGAGAACAGAGGGAAACAAAATATAAAAACTGCTACTTTAGACGAACGCTTCAACCTAGAAGAACAAAATTTGGTGAGCCAAGTGGGATTTGTGTACTGATCATTACCACCAACTATCATCAAGATTGGCTGAAAAAATATTTGCTGGTATTTCGGAAACTCGTTATTTCTTAGAAGCTTGGCAACCCCTCTCAATGAAAGTGCTTTTCCACAGTCTGTGCCTAGGGCTACTTGAAGAGGAAACAAACCATAGAGACAAAACTGAGAACTCTTTATTTTGTCAAGTTTCAAAGAGCTACTACAAACCGTGTTGGATTTAGAGTTCCAAATTCATGTATCTATATGGAGAGAACAGAGGGAAACCTAAATATAAAATTGCTACTGTAGACGAACGCTTCAAACTAGAAGAACAAAATTTGTTGAGCCAAGTGGGATTTGTGTACTGATCATTAGCAACGAGTATCATCAAGATTGGGTGAAAAAATATATGCTGGTATTTCGGAAACTCCTTATTTCTTAGAAGCATGGCAACCCTCTCAATGAAAGTGCTTTTCCACAGTGTGTGCCTAGGGCTTCTTGAAGAGGAAACAAACATAGAGACAAAACTGAGAAAACCATTCTTTTGTCAAGTTTCAAAGAGCTACTACAAACCATGTTGTATTTAGAGTTCCAAATTCATATATCTATATAAGAGAGAACAGAGGGAAAACTAAATATAAAAACTGCTACTGTAGACGAACGCTTCAAACTATAAGAACAAAATTTGGTGAGCCAAGTGGGATTTGTGTACTGATTATTACCACCAAGTATCATCAAGTTTGGGTGAAAAAATATTTGCTGGTATTTCGGGAAACTCATAATTTCTTAGAAGCTTGGCAACCCCTCTCATTGAAAGTGCTTTTACACAGTCTGTGCCTAGGGCTACTTGAAGAGGAAACAAACCATAGAGACAAAACTGAGAACTCCTTTATTTTGTGAAGTTTCAAAGAGCTACTAAAAACCATTTGGATTAGAGTTCCAATTCATCTATCTATATAGGAGAGAACAGAGAGAAACCTAAATATAAAAACTTCTACTGTAGACGAACGCTTCAAACTAGAAGAACAAAACTTGGTGAGCTAAGTGGGATCTGTGTACTGATCATTACCACCAAGTATCATCAAGATTGGGTGAAAAATTTTTTGCTGGTATTTCGGAAACTCGTAATTTCTTAGAAGCTTGGAAACCCCTCTCAATGAAAGTGCATTTCCACAGTCTGTGCCTAGGGCTACTTGAAGAGGAAACAAACCTTAGAGACAAAACGGAGAACTCCTTTATTTTGTCAAGTCAAAGAGCTACTACAAAAAATGTTGGATTTAGAGTTCCAAATTCATCTATCTATATTGGAGAGAACAGAGGGAAACCTAAATATAAAAACTGCTACTGTAGACGAACGCTTCAACCTAGAAGAACAGAATTTGGTGAGCCAATTGGGATTTGTGTACTGATCATCAGCAACAGGTATCATCAAGATTGGCTGAAAAAATATTTGCTGCTATTTCGGAAACTCGTTATTTTTTAGAAGCTTGGCAATCCCTCTCAATGAAAGTGCTTTTCCACAGTCTGTGCCTAGGGCTACTTCATGAGGAAACAAACCATAGAGACAAAACTGAGAACTCCTTTATTTTGTGAAGTTTCAAACAGCTACTAAAAACCAGTTGGATTTAGTGTTCCAAATTCATCTATCTAAATAAAAGAGAAGAGAGTGAAACCTAAATATAAAAACTGCTACTGTAGACGAATGCTTCAACCTAGAAGAACAAAATTTGGTGAGTCAAGTGGGATTTGTGTACTGATCATTACCACCAAGTATCATCAAGATTGGGTGAAAAAATATTTGCTGGTATTTCGGAAATTCGTAATTTCTTAGAAGCTTGGCAACCCCTCTCAATGAAAGTGCTTTTCCACAGTCTGTGCCTAGGGCTACTTCAAGAGGAAACACCATAGAGAAAAATCTGAGAACTCCTTTATTTTGTCAAGTTTAAAAGAGCTACTACAAACCGTGTTGGATTTAGAGTTCCAAATTCATCTATCTATATATGAGAGAACAGAGGGAAACCTAAATATAAAAACTGCTACTGTAGACGAACGCTTCAACGTAGAAGAACAAAATTTGGTAAGCCAAGTGGGATTTGTGTACTGATCATTACCAGCAAGTATCATCAAGATTGGGTGAAAAAATATTTGCTGGTATTTCGGAAACTTGTAATTACTTAGAAGCCAGGCAACCACTCTCAATGAAAGTGCTTTTCCACAGTCTGTGCCTAGGGCTACTTGAAGAGGAAACAAACCATAGAGAGAAAACTGAGAACTCCTTTATTTTGTCAAGTTTCAAAAAGCTACTATAAACCCTGTTGGATTTAGTGTCCAAATTCATCTATCTATATAGGAGAGAACAGACGGAAACCTAAATATAAAAACTGCTATTGTAGACCAACGTTTCAACCTAGAAGAACAAAATTTGGTGAGCCAAGTGGGATTTTTGTAGTGATCATTACCACCAAGTATCATCAAGATTGGGTGAAAAAATATTTGCTGGTATTTCGGAAACTCGTAATTTCTTAGAAGCTTGGCAACCCCTCTCATTGAAAGTGCTTTTACACAGTCTGTGCCTAGGGCTACTTGAAGAGGAAACAGACCATAGAGACAAAACTGAGAACCCCTTTATTTTGTCAATTTTCAAAGAGCTACTAAAAACCATGTTGGATTTAGAGTTCCAAATTCATCTATCTATATAGGAGAGAACAGAGGGAAACCTAAATATAAAAACTGCTAATGTAGACGAACGCTTCAACCTAGAAGAACAGAATTTGGTGAGCCAAGTGGGATTTGTGTACTGATCATCAGCAACAGGTATCATCAAGATTGACTGAAAAAATATTTGCTGGTATTTCTGAAAATCGTTATTTCTTAGAAGCTTGGCAACCCCTCTCAATGAAAGTGCTTTTCCACAGTCTGTGCCTAAGGCTACTTAAAGAGGAAACAAACCATAGAGACAAAACTGAAAACTCCTTTATTTTGTCAAGTTTCAAAGAGCTACTAAAAACCATGTTGAATTTAGAGTTCCAAATTCATCTATCTAAATAGGAGAGAACAGAATGAAACCTTTATATAAAAACTGCTACTGTAGACGAATGCTTCAACCTAGTAGAACAAAATTTGGTGAGCAAAGTGGGATTTGTGTACTTATTATTACCACCAAGTATCATCAAAACTGTGTGAAATAATATTTGCTGGTATTTCGGAAACTTGTAATTTCTTAGAGCCTGGCAACCACTCTCAATGAAAGTGCTTTTCCACAGTCTGTGCCTAGGGCTACTTGAAGAGGAAACAAACCATAGAGAGAAAACTGAGAACTCCTTTATTTTGTCAAGTTTCAAAGAGCTACTACAAACCGTGTTGGATTTAGAGTTCCAAATTCATGTATCTATATAGGAGAGAACAGAGGGAAACCTAAATATAAAAACTGCTACTGTAGACGAACGCTTCAAACTAGAAGAACAAAATTTGTTGAGCCAAGTGGGATTTGTGTACTGATCATTAGCAACGAGTATCATCAAGATTGGGTGAAAAAATATATGCTGGTATTTCGGAAACTCGTTATTTCTTAGAAGCATGGCAACCCCTCTCAATGAAAGTGCTTTTCCACAGTGTGTGCCTAGGGCTTCTTGAAGAGGAAACAAACCATAGAGACAAAGCTGAGAAAACCATTCTTTTGTCAATTTTCAAAGAGCTACTACAAACCATGTTGTATTTAGAGTTCCAAATTCATCTATCTATATAGGAGAGAACAGAGGGAAAACTAAATATAAAAACTGCTACTGTAGACGAACGCTTCAAACTATAAGAACAAAATTTGGTGAGCCAAGTGGGATTTGTGTGCTGATTATTACGACCAAGTAACATCAAGATTGGTTGAAAAAATATTTGCTGGTATTTCGGAAATTCGTAGATTCTTAGAAGATTGGCAACACCACTCAATGGAAGTGCTTTTCCACAGTCTGTGCCTAGGGCTACTTGAAGAGGAAACAAACCATAGAGACAAAACGGAGAACTCCTTTATTTTGTCAAGTTTCAATCAGCTACTACAAACCATGTTGGATTTAGAGTTCCAAATTCATCTATCTATATAGGAGAGAACAGAGGGAAACCTAAATATAAAAACTGCTACTGTAGACGAACGCTTCAACCTAGAAGAACAAAATTTGGTGAGCCAAGTGGGATTTGTGTACTGATTATTACCAGCAAGTATCATCAAGTTTGGGTGAAAAAATATTTGCTAGTATTTCGGAAACTCATAATTTCTTAGAAGCTTGGCAACCCCTCTGATTGAAAGTGCTTTTACACAGTCTGTGCCTAGGGCTACTTGAAGAGGAAACAAACCATAGAGACAAAACTGAGAACTCCTTTATTTTGTGAAGTTTCAAAGAGCTACTAAAAACCAGTTGGATTTAGAGTTCCAAATTCATCTATCTATATAGGAGAGAACAGAGAGAAACCTAAACATAAAAACTGCTACTGTAGACGAACGCTTCAAACTAGAAGAACAAAACTTGGTGAGCTATGTGGGATCTGTGTACTGATCATTATCACCAAGTATCATCAAGATTGGGTGAAAAAATTTTTGCTGGTATTTCGGAAACTCGTAATTTCTTAGAAGCTTGGAAACCCCTCTCAATGAAAGTGCTTTTCCACAGTCTGTGCCTAGGGCTACTTGAAGAGGAAACAAACCATAGAGACAAAACTGAGAACTCCTTTATTTTGTGAAGTTTCAAACAGCTACTAAAAACCAGTTGGATTTAGAGTTCCAAATTCATCTATCTAAATAAAAGAGAAGAGAGTGAAACCTAAATTTAAAAACTGCTACTGTAGACGAATGCTTCAACCTAGAAGAACAAAATTTGGTGAGCCAAGTGGGATTTGTGTACTGATCATTACCACCAAGTATCATCAAGATTGGGTGAAAAAATATTTGCTGGTATTTCGGAAATTCGTAATTTCTTAGAAACTTGGCAACTCCTCTCAATGAAAGTGCTTTTCCACAGTCTGTGCCTAGGCCTACTTGAAGAGGAAACAAACCATAGAGGCAAATCTGAGACCTCCTTTATTTTGTAAAGTTTCAAAGAGCTACTACAAACCAAGTTCGATTTAGATTTCCAAATTCATCTATCTATATTGGAGAGAACAGAGTGAAACCTAAATATAAAACTGCTACTGTAGACGAACGCTTCAACCTAGAAGAACAAAATTTGGTGAGCCAAGTGGGATTTGTGTACTGATCATTAGCACCAAGTATCATCAAGATTGGGTGAAAAAATATTTGCTGGTATTTCGGAAACTCGTAATTCCTTAGAAGCTTGGCAACCCCTCTCAATGAAAGTGCTTTTCCACAGTCTGTGCCTAGGGCTACTTGAAGAGGAAACAAACCATAGAGACAAATCTGAGAACTCCTTTATTTTGTCAAGTTTCAAAGAGCTACTACAAACCATGTTGGATTTAGAGTTCCAAATTCATCTATCTATATAGGAGAGAACAGAGACAAACCTAAATATAAAAACTGCTACTGAAGACGAACGCTTCAACCTAGAAGAACAAAATTTGGTGAGCCAAGTGGGATTTGTGTACTGATCATTACCACCAAGTATCATCAAGATTGGGTGAAAAAATATTTGCTGGTATTTCGGAAACTAGTTATTTTTTAGAAGCTTGGCAACCCATCTCAATGAAAGTGCTTTCCACAGTCTGTTCCTAGGGCTACTTGAAGAGGAAACAAACAATAGAGACAAAACTGAGAACTCCTTTATTTTGTCAAGTTTCAAAGAGCTACTACAAACCATGTTGGATTTAGAGTTCCAAATTCATCTATATATATAGGACAGAACAGAGGGAAACCTAAATATAAAAACTGCTACTGTAGACGAACGCTTCAACCTAAAAGAACAAAATTTGGTGAGCCAAGTGGGATTTGTGTACTGATCATTACCACCAAGTATCATCAAGATTGTGTGAAAAAATATTTGCTGGTATTTCGGAAACGCGTTATTTCTTAGAAGCTTGGCAACCCCTCTCAATGAAAGTGCTTTTCCACAGTCTGTGCCTAGGGCTACTTGAAGAGGAAACAAACCATAGAGACAAATCTGAGAACTCCTTTATTATGTCAAGATTCAAAGAGCTACTACAAACCATGTTGGATTTAGAGTTCCAAATTCATCTATCTATATAGGACAGAACAGAGGGAAACCTAAATATAAAAACTGCTACTGTAGACGAACGCTTCAACCTAAAAGAGCAAAATTTGGTGAGCCAAGTGGGATTTGTGTACTGACCATTACCACCAAGTATCATCAAGATTGGGTCAAAAAATATTTGCTGGTATTTCGGAAACTCGTTATTTCTTAGAAGCTTGGAGACCCCTCTCAATGAAAGTGCTTTTCCACAGTCTGTGCCTAGGGCTACTTTAAGAGGAAACAAACCATAGAGACAAAACTGAGAACTCCTTTATTTTGTCAAGTTTCAAGGAGCTACTACAAACCATGTTGGATTTAGAGTTCCAAATTCATCTATGTATATAGGAGAGAACAAGGGAAACCTAAATATAAAAACTGCTACTGTTGAAGAACGCTTCAACCTAGAAGAACAAAATTTGGTGAGCCAAGTGGGATTTGTGTACTGATCATTAGCACCAAGTATCATCACGATTGGGTGAAAAAATATTTGTTGGTATTTTGGAAACTCATAATTTCTTAGAAGCTTGGCAACCCCTCTCATTTAAAGTGCTTTTCCACAGTCTGTGCCTAGGGCTACTTGAAGAGGAAACAAACCATAGAGACAAAACTGAGAACTCCTTTATTTTGTCAAGTTTCAAAGAGCTACTACAAACCATGTTGGATTTAGAGTTCCAAATTTATCTATCTATATGGGAGAGAACAGAGGGAAACCTACGTATAAAAACTGCTACTGTAGACGAACTCTTCAACCTAAAAGAACAAAATTTGGTGAGCCAAGTGGGATTTGTGTACTGATCATTACCACCAAGTATCATCAAGATTGGTTGAAAAAATATTGGCCGGTATTTCGGAAACTCGTTATTTCTTAGAAGCTTGGCAACCCCTCTCAATGAATGTGCTTTTCCACAGTCTGTGCCTAGGGCTACTTGAAGAGGAAACAAACCATAGAGACAAATCTGAGAACTCCTTTATTTTGTCAAGTTTCAAAGAGCTACTAAAAACCATGTTGGATTTAGAGTTCCAAATTCATCTATCTATATAGGAGAGAACAGAGGGAAACCTAAATATAAAAACTGCTACTGTACACGAACGCTTCAACCTAGAAGAACTAAATTTGGTGAGCCAAGTGGGATATGTGTACTGATCGTTAGCAACAAGAATCATCAAGATTGGGTGAAAAAATATTTGCTGGTATTTCTGAAACTCGTTATTTCTTAGAAGCTTGGCAACCCCTCTCAATGAAAGTGCTTTTCCACACTCTGTGCCTAGGGCTACTTGAAGAGGAAACAAACCATAGAGACAAATCTGAGAACTCCTTTATTATGTCAAGTTTCAAATAGCTACTACAAACCATGTTGGATTTAGAGTTCCAAATTCATCTATCTATATAGGAGAGAACAGAGGGAAACTTAAATATAAAAACTGCTACTGTAGACGAACGCGTCAACCTAGAAGAACAAAATTTGGTAAGCCAAGTGGGATTTGTGTACTGATCATTACCACCAAGTATCATCAAGATTGGGTGAAAAAATATTTGCTAGTATTTCGGAAACTCGTTATTGCTTAGAAGCTTGGCAACCCCTTCAATGAAAGTGCTATTCCACAGTCTCTGCCCAGGGCTACTTGAAGAGGAAACAAACCATAGAGGCAAATCTGAGAACTCCTTTATTTTGTAAAGTTTCAAAGAGCTACTACAAACCATGTTGGATTTAGAGTTCCAAATTCATCTATCTATAAAGGAGAGAACAGAGGGAAACCTAAATATAAAAACTGCTACTGTAGACGAACGCTTCAACCTAGAAGAACAAAATTTGGTGAGCCAAGTGGGATTTGTGTACTGATCATTAGCACCAAGTATCCTCAAGATTGGGTGAAAAAATATTTGCTGGTATTTCGGAAACTAGTTATTTCGTAGAAGCTTGGCAACCCCTCTCAATGAAAGTGCTTTTCCACAGTCTGTGCCTAGGGCTACTTGAAGAGGAAACAAACCATAGAGACAAAACTGAGAACTCCTTTATTTTGTCAAGTTTCAAAGAGCTACTACAAATCATGTTGGATTTAGAGTTCCAAATTCATCTATCTATATAGGAGAGAACAGAGAGAAACCTAAATATAAAAACTGCTACTGTAGACGAACGCTTCAACCTAGAAGAACAAAATTTGGTGAGCCAAGTGGGACTTGTGTACTGATCATTACCACCAAGTATCATCAAGATTGGGTGAAAAACTATTTGCTGGTATTTCGGAAACTAGTTATTTCTTAGAAGCTTGGCAACCCCTCTCAATGAAAGTGCTTTCCACAGTCTGTGCCTAGGGCTACTTGAAGAGGAAACAAACCATAGAGACAAAACTGAGAACTCCTTTATTTTGTCAAGTTTCAAAGAGCTACTACAAACCATGGTGGATTTAGAGTTTTAAATTCATCTATGTATATAGGACAGAACAGAGGGAAACCTAAATATAAAAACTGCTACTGTAGACGAACGCTTCAACCTAAAAGAACAAAATTTGGTGAGCCAAGTGGGATTTGTGTACTGATCATTACCACCAAGTATCATCAAGATTTGGTGAAAAAATATTTGCTGGTATTTCGGAAACTCGTTATTTCTTAGAAGCTTGGCAACCCCTCTCAATGAAAGTGCTTTTCCACAGTCTGTGCCTAGGGCTACTTGAAGAGGAAACAAACCGTAGAGACAAAACTGAGAACTCCTTTATTTTGTCAAGTTTCAAAGAGCTACTACAAACCATGTTGGATTTAGAGTTCCAAATTCATCTATGTATATAGGACAGAACAGTGGGAAACCTAAATATAAAAACTGCTACTGTAGACGAACGCTTCAACCTAAAAGAACAAAATTTGGTGAGTCAAGTGGGATTTGTGTACTGATCATTACCACCAAGTATCATCAAGATTGTGTGAAAAAATATTTGCTGGTATTTCGGAAACTCGTTATTTCTTAGAAGCTTGGCAACCCCTCTCAATGAAAGTGCTTTTCCACAGTCTGTGCTTAGGGCTACTTGAAGAGGAAACAAACCATAGAGACAAAACTGAGAACTCCTTTATTTTGTCAAGTTTCAAAGAGCTACTACAAACCATGTTGGATTTAGAGTTCCAAATTCATCTATCTATATAGGAGAGAACAGAGGGAAACCTAAATATAAAAACTGCTACTGTACACGAACGCTTCAATCTAGAAGAACTAAATTTTGGTGAGCCAAGTGGGATTTGTGTACTGATCATTACCACCAAGTATCAACAAGATTGTGTGAAAAAATATTTGCTGGTATTTCGGAAACGCGTTATTTCTTAGAAGCTTGGCAACCTATCTCAATGAAAGTGCTTCCACAGTCTGTGCCTAGGGCTACTTTAAAAGGAAACAAACCATAGAGACAAAACGAATAACTCCTTTATTTTGTCAATTTTCAAGGAGCTACTACAAAGCATGTTGGATTTAGAGTTGCAAATTCATCTATCTATATGGGAGAGAACAGAGGGAAACCTAAATATAAAAACTGCTACTGTACACGAACGCTTCAACCTAGAAGAACTAAATTTGGTGAGCCAAAAGGGATTTGTGTACTGATCATTACCACCAAGTATCATCAAGATTGGGTGAAAAAATATTTGCTATTATTTCGGAAATTCGTTATTTCTTAGAAGCTTGGCAACCCATCTCAATGAAAGTGCTTTCACAGTCTGTGCCTAGGGCTACTTTAAGAGGAAACAAACCATAGAGACAAAACTGAGAACTCCTTTATTTTGTCAAGTTTCAAAGAGCTACTACAAACCATGTTGGATTTAGAGTTCCAAATTCATCTATCTATATAGGAGAGACAAGAGGGAAACCTAAATATAAAAACTAATACTGTAGACGAACGCTTCAACCTAGAAGAACAAAATTTGGTGAGCCAAGTGGGATTTGTGTACTGATCATTACCACCAAGTATCATCAAGATTGGGTGAAAAAATATTTGCTGGTATTTCGGAAACTCGTTATTTCTTAGAAGATTGGCAACCGCTCTCAATGAAAGTGCTTTTCCACAGTCTGTGCATAGGGCTACTTGAAGAGGAAACAAACCATAGAGACAAATCTGAGAACTCCTTTATTTTGTCAAGTTTCAACAAGCTACTACAAACCATGTTGGATTTAGAGTTCCAAATTCATCTATCTATATAGGAGAGAACAGAGGGAAACCTAAATATAAAAACTGCTACTGTACATGAACGCTTCAACCTAGAAGAACTAAATTTGGTGAGCCAAGTGGGTTTTGTGTACTGATCATTACCACCAAGTATCAACAAGATTGTGTGAAATAATATTTGCTGGTATTTCGGAAACTCGTTATTTCTTAGAAGCTTGGCAACCCATCCCAATGAAAGTGCTTTCCACAGTCTCTGCCTTGGGCTACTTGAAGAGAAACAATCCCATAGAGACAAAACTGAGAACTCCTTTATTTTGTCAAGTTTCAAAGAGCTGCTAAAAACCATGTTGGATTTAGAGTTCCAAATTGATCTATTTATGGGAGAGAACAGAGGGAAACCTAAATATAAAAACTGCTACTGTAGACGAACGCTTCAACCTAGAAGAACAAAATTTGGTTAGCCAAGTGGGATTTGTGTACTGATCTTTACCACCAAGTATCATCAAGATTGGGTGAAAAAATATTTGCTGGTATTTCGGAAACTCGTTATTTGTTAGAAGCTTGGCAACCCATCTCAATGAAAGTGCTTTCCACAGTCTGTGCCTAGGGCTACTTGAAGAGGAAACAAACTATAGAGACAAAACTGAGAACTCCTTTATTTTGTAAAGTTTCAAGGAACTACTACAAAGCATGTTGGATTTAGAGTTCCAAATTCATCTATCTATATAGGAGAGAACAGAGGGTAACCTAAATATAAATACTGCTACTGTAGATGAACGCTTCAACATAGAAGAACAAAATTTGGTAAGCCAAGTGGGATTTGTGTACTGATCATTACTACCAAGTATCATCAAGATTGGGTGAAAAAATATTTGCTGGTATTTCGGAAACTCGTTATTTCTTAAAAGCTTGGCAACCCCTCTCAATGAAAGTGCTTTTCCACAGTCTGTGCCTACGGCTACTTGAAAAGGAAACAAACCATAGAGACAAATCTGAGAACTCCTTTATTTTGTCAAGTTTCAAAGAGCTACTACAAACCATGTTGGATTTAGAGTTCCAAATTCATCTATCTATATAGGAGAGAACAGAGAGAAACCTAAATATAAAAACTGCTACTGTAGACGAACGCTTCAACCTAGAATAACAAAATTTGGTGAGCCAAGTGGGATTTGTGTACTGATCATTACCACCAAGTATCAACAAGATTGTGTGAAAAATATTTGCTGGTATTTCGGAAAATCGTTATTTCTTAGAAGCTTGACAACCCATCTCCATGAAAGTGCTTACCACAGTCTGTGCCTAGGGCTACTTTAAAAGGAAACAAACCATAGAAACAAAACTGAGAACTCCTTTATTTTGGAAAGTTTCAAAGAGCTACTACAAACCATGTTGGATTTAGAGTTCCAAATTCATCTATCTATATAGGAGAGAACACAGGGAAACCTAAATATAAAAACTGCTACTGTACACGAACGCTTCAACCTTGAAGAACTAAATTTGGTGAGCCAAGTGGGATTTGCGTACTGATCATTAGCCGCAAGTATCCTCAAGATTGGGTGAAAAAATATTTGCTGGTATTTCGGAAACTCGTTATTTCTTAGAAGCTTGTCATCCCATCTCAATGAAAGTGCTTTTCCACAGTCTGTTCCTAGTGCTACTTGAAGAGGAAACAAACCATAGAGACAAAACTGAGAACTCCTTTATTTTGTCAATTTTCAAGGAGCTACTACAAAGCATGTTGGATTTAGAGTTCCAAATTCATCTATCTATATGGGAGAGAACAGAGGGAAACCTAAATATAAAAATTGCTACTGTACACGAACGCTTCAACCTAGAAGAACTAAATTTGGTGAGCCAAGTGGGATATGTGTACTGATCGTTAGCAACAAGAATCATCAAGATTGGGTGAAAAAATATTTGCTGGTATTTCTGAAACTCGTTATTTTTTAGAAGCTTCGCAACCCCTCTCAATGAAAGTGCTTTTCCACAGTCTGTGCCTAGGGCTACTTGAAGAGGAAACAAACAATAGAGACAAATCTGAGAACTCCTTTATTATGTCAAGTTTCAAATAGCTACTACAAACCATGTTGGATTTAGAGTTCCAAATTCATCTATTTATATAGGAGAGAACAGAGGGAAACTTAAATATAAAAACTGCTACTGTAGACGAACGCGTCAACCTAGAAGAACAAAATTTGGTAAGCCCAGTGGGATTTGTGTACTGATCATTACCACCAAGTATCATCAAGATTGGGTGAAAAAATATTTGCTAGTATTTCGGAAACTCGTTATTGCTTAGAAGATTGGCAACCCCTTCAATGAAAGTGCTATTCCACAGTCTGTGCCTAGGGCTACTTGAAGAGGAAACAAACTATAGAGACAAAACTGAGAACTCCTTTATTTTCTCAAGTTTCAAGGAGCTACTACAAAGCATGTTGGATTTAGAGTTCCAAACTCATCTATCTATATAGGAGAGAACAGAGGGAAACCTAAATATAAAAACTGCTACTGTAGATGAACGCTTCAACCTAGAAGAACAGAATTTGGGGAGCCAAGTGGTATTTGTGTACTGATCATTACCACCTAGTATCATCAAGATTGGGTGAAAAAATATTTGCTGGTATTTCGGAAACTCGTTATTTCTTAGAAGATTGGCAACCCCTCTCAATGAAAGTGCTTTTCCACAGTCTGTGCCTAGGGCTACTTGAAGAGGAAACAAACCATAGAGACAAATCTGAGAACTCCTTTATTTTGTCAACTTTCAACACGCTACTACAAACCATGTTGGATTTAGAGTTCCAAATTCATCTATCTATATAGGAGAGAACAGAGGGAAACCTAAATATAAAAACTGCTACTGTACATGAACGCTTCAACCTAGAAGAACTAAATTTGGTGAGCCAAGTGGGTTTTGTGTACTGATCATTACCACCAAGTATCAACAAGATTGTGTGAAAAAATATTTGCTGGTATTTCGGAAACTCGTTATTTCTTAGAAGCTTGGCAACCCATCTCAATGAAAGTGCTTTCCACAGTCTCTGCCTAGGGCTACTTGAAGAGAAACAATCAATAGAGACAAAACTGAGAACTCCTTTATTCTGTCAAGTTTCAAAGAGCTGCTAAAAACCATGTTGTATTTAGAGTTCCAAATTGATCTATTTATGGGAGAGAACAGAGGGAAACCTAAATATAAAAACTGCTACTGTAGACGAACGCTTCAACCTAGAAGAACAAAATTTGGTGAGCCAAGTGGGATTTGTGTACTGATCATTACCACCAAGTATCATCAAGATTGGGTGAAAAAATATTTTTTGGTATTTCGGAAACTCGTTATTTCTTAGAAGCTTGGCAACCCCTCTCAATGAAAGTGCTTTTCCACAGTCTGTGCCTAGGGCTACTTGAAAAGGAAACAAACCATAGAGACAAATCTGAGAACTCCTTTATTTTGTCAAGTTTCAAAGAGCTACTACAAACCATGTTGGATTTAGAGTTCCAAATTCATCTATCTATATAGGAGAGAACAGAGAGAAACCTAAATTTAAAACTGCTACTGTAGACGAACGCTTCAACCTAGAATAACAAAATTTGGTGAGCCAAGTGGGATTTGTGTACTGATAATTACCACCAAGTATCAACAAGATTGTGTGAAAAATATTTGCTGGTATTTCGGAAACTCGTTATTTCTTAGAAGCTGGACAACCCATCTCCATGAAAGTGCTTTCCACAGTCTGTGCCTAGGGCTACTTTAAAAGGAAACAAACCATAGAAACAAAACTGAGAACTCCTTTATTTTGCCAAGTTTCAAAGAGCTACTACAAACCATGTTGGATTTAGAGTTCCAAATTCATCTATCTATATAGGAGAGAACAGAGGGAAACCTAAATATAAAAACTGCTACTGTACACGAACGCTTCAACCTTGAAGAACTAAATTTTGTGAGCCAAGTGGGATTTGTGTACTGATCATTAGCAGCAAGTATCCTCAAGATTGGGTGAAAAAATATTTGCTGGTATTTCGGAAACTCGTTATTTCTTAGAAGCTTGGCATCCCATCTCAATGAAAGTGCTTTTCCACAGTCTGTTCCTAGTGCTACTTGAAGAGGAAACAAACCATAGAGACAAAACTGAGAACTCCTTTATTTTGTCAATTTTCAAGGAGCTACTACAAAGCATGTTGGATTTAGAGTTCCAAATTCATCTATCTATATGGGAGAGAACAGAGGGAAACCTAAATATAAAAACTGCTACTGTACACGAACGCTTCAACCTAAAAGAACTAAATTTGGTGAGCCAAAAGGGATTTGTGTACTGATCATTACCACCAAGTATCATCAAGATTGGGTGAAAAAATATTTGCTAGTATTTCGGAAACTCGTTATTTCTTAGAAGCTTGGCAACCCATCTCAATGCATGTGCTTTCCACAGTCTGCGCCTAGGGCTACTTTAAGAGGAAACAAACCATAGAGACAAAACTGAGAACTCCTTTATTTTGTCAAGTTTCAAAGAGCTACTACAAACCATGTTGGATTTAGAGTTCCAAATTCATCTATCTATATAGGAGAGAACAGAGCGAAACCTAAATATAAAAACTGCTACTGTAGACGAACGCTTCAACCTAGAAGAACAGAATTTGGTGAGCCAAGTGGTATTTGTGTACTGATCATTACCACCAAGTATCATCAAGATTGGATGAAAAAATATTTGCTGGTATTTCGGAAACTCGTTATTTCTTAGAAGATTGGCAACCCCTCTCAATGAAAGTGCTTTTCCACAGTCTGTGCCTAGGGCTACTTGAAGAGGAAACAAACCATAGAGACAAATCTGAGAACTCCTTTATTTTGTCAAGTTTCAACACGCTACTACAAACCATGTTGGATTTAGAGTTCAAAATTCATCGATCTATATAGGAGAGAACAGAGGGAAACCTAAATATAAAAACTGCTACTGTACATGAACGCTTCAACCTAGAAGAACTAAATTTGGTGAGCCAAATGGGTTTTGTGTACTGATCATTACCACCAAGTATCAACAAGATTGTGTGAAAAAATATTTGCTGGTATTTCGGAAACTCGTTATTTCTTAGAAGCTTGGCAACCCATCTCAATGAAAGTGCTTTCCACAGTCTCTGCCTAGGGCTACTTGAAGAGAAACAATCCATAGAGACAAAACTGAGAACTCCTTTATTTTGTCAAGTTTCAAAGAGCTGCTACAAACCATGTTGGATTTAGAGTTCCAAATTGATCTATTTATGGGAGAGAACAGAGGGAAACCTAAATATAAAAACTGCTACTGTAGACGAACACTTCAACCTAGAAGAACAAAATTTGGTGAGCCAAGTGGGATTTGTGTACTGATCATTACCACCAAGTATCATCAAGATTGTGTGAAAAAATATTTGCTGGTATTTCGGAAACTCGTTATTTCTTAGAAGCTTGGCAACCCCTCTCAATGAAAGTGCTTTCCACAGTCTGTGCCTAGGGCTACTTTAAGAGGAAACAAACAATAGAGAGAAAACTGAGAACTCCTTTATTTTGTCAAGTTTCAAAGAGCTACTACAAACCATGTTGGATTTAGAGTTCCAAATTCATCTATCTATATAGGAAAGAACAGAGGGTAACCTAAATATAAAAACTGCTACTGTAGACGAACGCTTCAACCTAGAAGAACAAAATTTGGTAAGCCAAGTGGGATTTGTGTACTGATCATTACTGCCGCAGTCTGGCTCTGCACAATTCAGGAGCCACTTTTCAAAAGAAACTAACTTTATTTTTAGAACCACACAAGATAAACAAAACAGCTCCTCAGGAAAAACCCTCAGAGCCCAACTGCCACCACTGGCTTCCCACAAGCCACACACCCCCACAACCTCTTCTTCCCACAATCCTCCTGCTCTTGAGGCCGATTGGCTGGGTCGCATGGGCGGAGCCAAAAAAGTCCCCCAATGAGCAGCTCCGTGGTCTGAAAGGGCAGGGAAACAGCCCAATGAGCATCACCGCAGAGGAGCCAATCAGGTATTTGTTGCTAGATGTTGCTGGGGCTGCTGTGAGCCAATCATCAGTTGGCAGTCTGAAAGGGCAGGGAAACAGCTCAATGAGCATCTCCACAGAGGAGCCAATCAGCTAGGTGTTGCTGGGGCCGCTGTGAGCCAATCATCAGCTGGCAGTCTGAAAGTTTGCTGGAGCCCCTTCGGCTGTGGCTCTCAACATCTCCCCCTCTCTGTTTAAACAAGAAGCATGTGGCTTAGGGACCGTGTCTGCCTTAGGTTGTCCAATAGTACATATGGTCCTTACCCGTTATTGGATGAGCTGACCTCAAGGCGTCAGCCTCCTGTCTTAGGTTGGTACCATAGTAATTGGATCTTACCCGTCATTGACTACCAGTCCAGTATACAGCCACACCTGTGTAGAGGTCTTCGTACCAGCGGGGGGGTGAGGTTCTTTGCCTCACCTCTGTTGGCCCCCAAATTTTAGCTGAACGATCATGACAAACAGAAGGGAGGAAGATACACCAAGCCAGCTGACGGCTCCTTTTGGAAAAATTGTACCACCGATGACACCATCAGCATAAATACCCGAACACTACCAGAAGTTGCTGCACCAACAGATAGTTCACAATGCATACAAGTGAGTTCACAATGCATATAAGTGATACATAGTCCAGGCAAGTTCTGCAAGCAGTTCAGTGATGGCTATTGCAGAAGCTGTAGATTGGTTTTATCTTTGTCTTCATGCACTGGGATGAAGATAGGAATTCTGACAATAATGGCTAAAGAAAAATTATATAACATTATATAACATTCCAGAAGACACTAAAAGAAAACAATTTTCTTAACAATTTACATTGTCTTCACTGAAGATAGGAATTCTGGCAATAATGGCTAAAGAAAAAATTATGTAACATTCCAGAAAGCACTAAAAGAAAACAATTTTCTTAACAATTTACATTGTCTTCACCGGCACTGGGATGAAGATAGGAATTTTGGCAATAATGGCTGAAGAAAAAATTATGTAACGTTCCAGAAGGCATTAAAAGAAAACAATTTTCTTAACAATTTACTTTATCTTTAAGAGAATTATTAAATATAATGAAAAGGAAAGGTGAAAGTAAACAAACAGATCTGTTAACCTCCTTTTTTGTTCACATTTTAAAACAATCTTCAACAGCTGTTTACCCAATTTAAATTAAACCATTTAAATCACGTGAATAAAAAAAAAATTATTTGGATCCATTTTTTCATGAGCGCTCATCATATATGACATATGGACATACGTACATTCAAACACAAAACACAAGTGTGCACACATAATACATATGACACATAACATAATAGTAAAGGCCTTATAACTTTTTACAGGTGAAATCTCCATTGCAATGTTTAAAAACTCTATAGTCAAAAAATAGGACTGATTAGCAAAACATTAACCTAGGTCTGTATGAGCTCAAAAAAAAAAATATATGGGAAAGGGCAATAATAAAATAGATATTGAAAAAAGCATTCTGGTTCTGTCGCAGATGTAAGAATAACCAAACTGGAGTTCTGGATATCACATCTTCTTTTTGGTCTGTAGAAATCGCTTTATTTAATCTGTCTGGAATCCAAATCAGCTGCTGTTCTCCCTGTGGAAACACATAAACAGACCCCCGACTCCAGGCAATCACTGGGTCAGGACCTTAGTTAATCTCTCTGGAATCCAAATCGGCTGCTGTTCTCCCTGTGGAAACACACAAACAGACCCCCGACTCCAGACAATTACTGGGTCAGGACCTTTCCATTGTCCTGTTAGAATATCCTTCCAAAGTACCTTGGGCTTATGTACATTTTTTGGACACATATGCCTTTCCGCAGCACTAAGCCCTGATGAATCCAAATTTAAAAAGTTTAGAGTAAAAAGGGTTATTTTAAGTTTATCTTTGGGGAATATATACCCCTTCCCAATTCCTTCTTTTTGCTTTAATAAGTACATTTTAATAGTTTGATGAGCTCTTTCAACTATGCCTTGTCCCTGTGGATTGTATGGGATTCCTGTTATATGAGTAATACCAAATGATGAGCAAAATTGTTTAAAAGAGGTAGAAGTATAACCAGGGGCATTATCCGTTTTTAACTGTTTTGGAACGCCCACAGTGGCAAAATTTTGTAAGCAATGAGCTATAACATCTTTAGTTTTTTCTCCGGCATGAAGGGAGCCCATCAAAAATCCAGAAGAAGTATCAACTGTAACATGCAAATATTTTAATTTTCCAAATTCTGGCAAATGTGTGACGTCCATCTGCCAAATATGGTTAGGTATCAATCCTTTAGGATTGACTCCAAGATTAACTTGTGGTAAAAAGGTCACACAATTTTGACATTGTTTTATTATTTGTCTAGCTTTTTCCTTAGTTATTTTAAAACGCTTTTGTAAAGTATTAGCATTGACATGGAACTTTTTATGAAAATTTATAGCGAGGTTCTTTGCCTCACCTCTGTTGGCCCCCAACAGTGTAGAGAAAATATGTATGTCATGTGTAGTTTTATCTGCTAAATCATTGCCCAAACTAAGGGCTCCAGGCAATCCTGTATGTGCCCTGATATGTCCTATAAAGAATGGATCTTTTCTGTCCCAGATTAGACTTTGTATAGTGGAAAGCAAAAAGAAAATAGTAGAGGAAGAGGAAATCCTACCAGCATCTTCAAGGGATACTATAGCATTAACTATATACTGACTATCGGAAAATAAATTAAATACAGAATTTTTAAACATCACAAAAGCCTGTAATACTGCCTTAAGCTCTACCTTTTGAGCTGATTGTTTCGGTACTAAAAATGTAAAAGTTTGATCAGGTGTAACTATTGCTGCTGTACCATTATTTGATCCATCAGTGAATATATTTGGAGCATTCCCGATAGGTGTTTTTCTTGTCATTTTTGGAAAAATTACAGGATGCGATGACCAAAAAGACAATAAAGGATTAGATGGTAAGTGGTTATCAAATGAAACATTAGATTTGCACATGATTATTGCCCAAGTATTTAACTCATTAGCTAACTCATCAATTTGATTCATAGTATATGGAGTAATAATTTTATTGGGAGAAATTCCAAACACTCCCTTTGCTGCTTTTATTCCTTTGAGTATTAATTGTCCTACAGCCTCAGGATACCTAGTAAGAATAGTGTTAGGAGAATAAGATAAATGTATCCATAATAATGGGCCTTCTTGCCAAAATACTCCTGTAGGAATATTTTTTGTTGGCAGTACAATAAATAATAAAGGCAAACTTATATCAATTCTATCCAAATGCATATTTTCCATATATGTTTCAATGATTTTTAATGCCTTTCTTGCTTCAGGCGTTAACATTCGGGGTGAATTTGGATCTGATGGACCTTTTAGGATATCAAATAAAGGTCCCAATTCTCCTGTTGGTATACCTAGATAAGGCCTTATCCAATTTATGTCTCCTAATAACTTTTGAAAGTCATTAAGTGATTTGAGTTGATCTACTCGTATTTGAATTTTTGGTGGACGGACCATGGTTGAGGATAATAGAACTCCTAAATAATTAATTGGAAAATTTAATTGTACTTTATCTATTGCTATCTCTAGATTATAATTTTTTAATAAGTTTGTAAGTGTGGCATAACAGTCTAGCAATGTGTTTTTAGCTTTGTGTGCTAATAATACATCATCCATATAGTGAAATATTTGTAGTTCAGGATTTTGATTTCTAAGTGGCTGGATTGCTTTGTCAACATAAATTTGACACATAGTTGGGCTGTTAGCCATCCCTTGAGGGAGTACTTTCCATTCATATCTCTGATCAGGACCTTCATGATTCAGTGCAGGGATAGTAAATGCAAAACGTGGACTATCCTCAGGATGAATTGGAATTGAAAAAAAACAATCTTTAATATCTATAACTAAAACATACCAAGTTTTTGGCAAAGCAGACAATTGAGGAATCCCCGATTGAGCAGGTCCCATAATAACCATCTCATTATTAATGGCTCTTAAATCTTGCAATAATCTCCATTTACCAGATTTCTTTTTGATGACAAAAATGGGAGTATTATGGGGAGATACAGAAGGTTGTATATGTCCTTCTGCTAATTGTTGTTTGACCAGATCATGGGCTGCTAGTATCTTTTCTTTAGTCAGGGGCCACTGAGGAACCCATACTGGTCTTTCTGATTTCCAAGTAATTTTTATTGTCTCAGTGGCCCTTTCTGAAAATCCAACCCATGTCTGTCTGTTCCTTGATCTATTTGTATTGGTGCTGCTATACCTTGTTCTTGTTTTCCTAATCTTTTTCCTTTCCTAAAACCTTGTCTAGTCATAATAGTGGGTGCATTTTGGTTGATGTTATTTGTTAATGTCAAACCTAATTGATCTAGGACATCTCGTCCCCATAAATTTATAGGAAGATAATCCAATACATATGGCTGTATAGTTCCTTCACATCCTTCAGGATCCTTCCAATCTAATACCATTGCACTTCTATGGGGATTAGTCGCCACTCCTAGGCCTCGAAGCGTTTGAGTGGCTTGTTGTAAAGGCCAATGTTTTGGCCATTCTTGACGAGAGATGATGCTAAGGTCTGCACCTGTATCCAGTAGCCCATTAAATTCATGTCCTTGAATATTTAGTTTTAGCATGGGGCAAGAATCTAAATTTAAAGACAGCATAGCCCAATCTACACCTGTGGAGCCTAATCCCTTGGAACCTCTTTCTGTAGCACGACTGGAAAATTTATCATGTAGGCTTGGTATTATTAGTAACTGTGCTATTCTATCTCCTGGTGAAATTACTGATATACCATTTGGAGAACTGGCTATAATTTTTATTTCACCTTCATAATCGGGATCAATTACCCCAGGACTTATCATAAGTCCTTTTAGAGTAGAAGAGCTGCGTCCCAATAATAAGCCTACTGTTCCTTTGGGAAGAGGTCCTTTCACCCCTGTGGGAATGATTTGAACTCCCATCTCTGGAGTTAGTACTGATCTGGCGGAGGCGCAGATGTCCAACCCTGCGCTCCCTCTGGTTTGTCTGATGAGGGATCTGATGGACAATGTGTCCTGGGCACTACCCTGGTGGGGTTGCTGGGTTCCTCCAGTGCTCCGTATATTTGTGGTTTTGGGCCCCGGAGCATTGGGCCCCCCTGTCCATTTTTTGGCAATGGAGCCCAGTACCTTTCTCCACGATATCGTGGATAAACACTTGGTCCTTGTTCGTTTTTTGATAATGGAGTACCCTCTATGGTGGTTTGAGAACGGCATTCATTAGCCCAATGTCTCCCTCTACGGCATCGTGGGCAAATACCCGGTATTCTACTCCTTTGATACCTAGTTTTGTTAAACCCTCCTCCTATGGGGCAATTCCTTTTAAAATGTCCTGTTTGTTCACAATTGTAGCATGTTCTTGGCCTGGAATCTAAAGCCTGTTTTACTGCAGCTGCCACAATTTGCCCTTGTTCATTAATGTCTCTGGCATCTAAAGCCTGTTTTACTGCAGCTGCCACAATTTTCCCTTGTTCATTAATGTCTCTGGCATCTAAAGCCTGTTTTACTGCAGCTGCCATGACTTGCTCTTGTTCATTAATGTCTCTACATAATTTAATATATGTGTTTAAATCTTCATGTTTCCATGGTCTAATGATATCTCTGCACCAACGATTCGCTTGGTCATAAGCCAGTTGTTTTATTAATGGCATTGCTTGTTCTGTATTCCCAAAAACTCTGGTAGCTGTTTGAATAAGCCTATCTACAAATTCAGCATAAGATTCATTAGTTCCTTGTATTATCTTAGATAATTGACCTTGTAAACCTCCATGTCCTTGTAAAGTCTTCCATGCCTTAACTGCATCTACAGCAATTTGTAAATATACACCAGGATCATATGCAATTTGTTGCTGCTGATCCTCATAAGGTCCCTTTCCTAACAACATATCTAGATTTCTCTGAGGATAACCAGCTGCTGCATTTCGCCTAGCCGTCTCCTTGCAAAATTCCTCATTGGCAACCTTCCATAACAGGTATTGTCCTCCATTTAGCACAGCTTTACACATATTAGCCCAATCTGCTGGCGTCATGTTCAAGTTGGTAATGGATTCGACCAAGCTTACAGTGAAGGGTGCTTGAGGACCATAGGTTGTCACAGCCTCTTTTAGCTGCTTCACTGTTTTGAAATTTAAAGTATGGTAAACTCGCTGCCCTCCTACCTCAAATACAGGGCATGTTAATACTTGAGATCCTGTCTCAGGATCTGAACTATCCACTGCAGGGGTTGGGGGCCTCTCAGCATATGAAGGTGGCCTTGTCAGTTGGACACTTACGTCCTCTGGTGATAGAAAGGTGTTAGTAGCAGTCTCCTGTAGAGGTGGTGCTGTTGGTTGGACACGTAAGCCCTCTGGTGATAGAAAGGTTTTAGTAGCAGTCTCCTTTTGTAACTTTCCCCCTCATGGCCTTTTGTGCTCTAAACTTTCTTTCTCTGTCTGATTAGCTCGAAAGACCTTCTCTTTTCCTTGAATCTTTTCCTCTTTCTGACTAACTTGAGAGACGTCCTCATTTACTTGAATCAATATGTCTTCTCCTTCCTCTACCTTTGTCTGAATTGAAGGTTTTGGACTAAGAAAACCAGATACCAATGCCCACAATGCCAATGTGCCAGCTGGCAGAGTTCCTGGGCTGTTCTTTTCTATTCTTTTTAAATCTTCACCATGATGGTTCCATTGTGATATATTTAACAACTCCTCCTTAAAAAGCCATGGGCTACATTTTTGCATTGTATCAACGTATGCCCTGACTGCTCTTGATTTTACTGGGATGCCTCCTTCCTCTAATAATTTACTTAACACTCTTTCAGTTTGTTTTTTACTAATTTCTGATCCCGTATTTCTACTATAATACAACCCAACAAGATGACGCCAAACAAAACTGAGACAGAATGAAATAAAAATGGAACAACAAAAATTCATTATAGCCTTTCTATCCTCCTTATATGTGCATCCGTCCTTTCTCCCTATCTGTTCCTCAGACGTAAATAGTTTTTCCTCAGAAGTGAGCGGTTTTTCTTCCGTCTCACTCATCTCCAGGGACAGGCAACTTAAAACAAAAATGAAGCAAAACAAAAGAGGAATCTTAAAATGGCTCCCCATCCTCTCACCCTGCCCTCAGGGGCAAGCGGTTTACTTACCCTCAGTCGCTCCCCGTACGGGCCACCAAATGCCGCAGTCTGGCTGGGCACAATTCAGGAGCCACTTGTCAAAAGAAACTAACTTTATTTTTAGAACCACACAAGATAAACAAAACAGCTCCTCAGGAAAAAACCCTCAGAGCCCAACTGCCACCACTGGCTTCCCACAAGCCACACACCCCAACAACCTCTTCTTCCCACAATCCTCCTGCTCTTGAGGCCGATTGGCTGGGTCGCATGGGCGGAGCCAAAAAAGTCCCCCAATGAGCAGCTCGGTGGTCTGAAAGGGCAGGGAAACAGCCCAATGAGCATCACCGCAGAGGAGCCAATCAGCTAGATGTTGCTAGATGTTGCTGGGGCTGCTGTGAGCCAATCATCAGTTGGCAGTCTGAAAGGGCAGGGAAACAGCACAATGAGCATCTCCACAGAGGAGCCAATCAGCTAGGTGTTGCTGGGGCCGCTGTGAGCCAATCATCAGCTGGCAGTCTGAAAGTTTGCTGGAGCCCCTTCGGCTGTGGCTCTCAACACATTACCACCAAGTATCATCAAGATTGGGTCAAAAAATATTTGCTGGTATTTCGGAAACTCGTTATTTCTTAGAAGATTGGCAACCACTCTCAATGAAAGTGCTTTTCCACAGTCTGTGCCTAGGGCTACTTGAAGAGGAAACAAACCACAGAGACAAATCTGAGAACTCCTTTATTTTGTCAAGTTTCAAAGAGCTACTACAAACCATGTTGGATTTAGAGTTCCAAATTCATCTACCTATATAGGAGAGAACAGAGAGAAACCTAAATATAAAAACTGCTACTGTAGACGAACGCTTCAAACTAGAAGAACAAAATTTGGTGAGGCAAGTGGGATTTGTGTACTGATCACTACCACCAAGTATCATCAAGATTGGGTGAAGAAATATTTGCTGGTATTTCGGAAACTCGTTATTTCTTAGAAGCTAGGCAACCAATCTCAATGAAATTGCGTTCCACAGTCTGTGCCTAGGGCTACTTGAAGAGGAAACAAACCATAGAGACAAAACTGAGAACTCCTTTATTTTGTCAAGTTTCAAAGAGCTACTACAAACCATGTTGGATTTAGAGTTCCAAATTCATCTATCTATATAGGAGAGAATAGAGGGAAACCTAAATATAAAAACTGCTACTGTACACGAATGCTTCATCCTAGATGAACAAAAATTGGTTAGCCAAGTGGGATTTGTCTGCTGATCATTACCACCAAGTATCATCAAGTTTGGGTGAAAAAATATTTGCTGGTATTTCGTAAACTCGATATTTTTTAGAAGCATGGCAAAGCATCTCAATGAAAGTGCTTTTCCACAGTCTGTTCCTAGGGCTACTTGAAGAGGAAACAAACCAGAGAGACAAAACTGAGAACTACTTTATTTTGTCAAGTTTCAAAGAGCTACTACAAACCATGTTGGATTTAGAGTTCCAAATTCATCTATCTGTATAGGAGAGAACAGATTGAAACCTAAATATAAAAACTGCTACTGTACACGAATGCTTCATCCTAGATGAACAAAAATTGGTTAGCCAAGTGGGATTTGTGTGCTGATCAATACCACCAAGTATCATCAAGTTTGGGTGAAAAAATATTTGCTGGTATTTCGGAATCTCGATATTTCTTTGAAGCTTGGCAAACCTCTCAATGAAAGTGCTTTTCCACAGTCTGTTCCTAGGGCTACTTGAAGAGGAAAGAAACCAGAGAGACAAAACTGAGAACTCCTTTATTTTGTCAAGTTTCAAAGAGCTACTACAAACCATGTTGGATTTACAGTTCCAAATTCATCTATCTGTATAGGAGAGAACAGAGGGAAACCTAAATATAAAAACTGCTACTGTACACGAACGCTTCAACCTAGAAGAACTAAATTTGGTGAGCCAAGTGGGATTTGTGTACTGATCATTATCACCAAGTATCAACAAGATTGTGTGAAAAAATATTTGCTGGTATTTCGGAAACTCGTTATTTCTTAGAAGATTGGCAACCCCTCTCAATGAAAGTGCTTTTCCGCAGTCTGTGCCTAGGGCTACTTGAAGAGGAAACAAACCATAGAGACAAATCTGAGAACTCCTTTATTTTGTCAAGTTTAAACACGCTACTACAAACCATGTTGGATTTAGAGTTCCAAATTCATCTATCTATATAGGAGAGAACAGAGGGAATCCTAAATATAAAAACTGCTACTGTACATGAACGCTTCAACCTAGAAGAACTAAATTTGGTGAGCCAAGTGGGTTTTGTGTACTGATCATTATCACCAAGTATCAACAAGATTGTGTGAAAAAATATTTGCTGGTATTTCGGAAACTCGTTATTTCTTAGAAGCTTGGCAACCCATCTAAATGAAAGTGCTTTCCACAGTCTCTGCCTAGGGCTACTTGAAGAGAAACAATCCATAGAGACAAAACTGAGAACTCCTTTATTTTGTCAAGTTTCAAAGAGCTGCTACAAACCATGTTGGATTTAGAGTTCCAAATTGATCTATTTATGAGAGAGAACAGAGGGAAACCTAAATATAAAAACTGCTACTGTAGACGAGCGCTTCAACCTAGAAGAACAAAATTTGGTGAGGCAAGTGGGATTTGTGTACTGATCACTACCACCAAGTATCATCAAGATTGGGTGAAGAAATATTTGCTGGTATTTCGGAAACTCGTTATTTCTTAGAAGCTAGGCAACCAATCTCAATGAAATTGCTTTCCACAGTCTGTGCCTAGGGCTACTTGAAGAGGAATCAAACCATAGAGACAAAACTGAGAACTCCTTTATTTTGTCAAGTTTCAAAGAGCTACTACAAACCATGTTGGATTTAGAGTTCCAAATTCATCTATCTATATAGGAGAGAACAGAGGGAAACCTAAATATAAAAACTGCTACTGTACACGAATGCTTCATCCTAGATGAACAAAAATTGGTTAGCCAAGTGAGATTTGTGTGCTGATCATTACCACCAAGTATCATCAAGTTTGGGTGAAAAAATATTTGCTGGTATTTCGTAAACTCGATATTTTTTAGAAGCTTGGCAATGCATCTCAATGAAAGTGCTTTACCACAGTCTGTTCCTAGGGCTACTTGAAGAGGAAACAAACCAGAGAGACAAAACTGAGAACTACTTTATTTTGTCAAGTTTCAAAGAGCTACTACAAACCATGTTGGATTTAGAGTTCCAAATTCATCTATCTGTATAGGAGAGAACAGATTGAAACCTAAATATAAAAACTTCTACTGTACACGAATGCTTCATCCTAGATGAACAAAAATTGGTTAGCCAAGTGGGATTTGTGTGCTGATCATTACCACCAAGTATCATCAAGTTTGGGTGAAAAAATATTTGCTGGTATTTCGGAATCTCGATATTTCTTAGAAGCTTGGCAAACCATCTCAATGAAAGTGCTTTTCCACAGTCTGTTCCTAGGGCTACTTGAAGAGGAAACAAACCAGAGAGACAAAACTGAGAACTCCTTTATTTTGTCAAGTTTCAAAGAGCTACTACAAACCATGTTGGATTTAGAGTTCCAAATTCATCTATCTGTATAGGAGAGAACAGAGGGAAACCTAAATATATAAACTGCTACTGTACACGAACGCTTCAACCTAGAAGAACTAAATTTGGTGAGCCAAGTGGGATTTGTGTACTGATCATTAGCAACAAGTATCATCAAGATTGGGTGAAAAAATATTTGCTGGTATTTCGGAAACTCGTTATTTCTTAGAAGATTGGCAACCCCTCTCAATGAAAGTGCTTTTCCACAGTCTGTGCCTAGGGCTACTTGAAAAGGAAACAAACCATAGAGACAAATCTGAGAACTCCTTTATTTTGTCAAGTTTCAACACGCTACTACAAACCATGTTGGATTTAGAGTTCCAAATTCATCTATCTATATAGGAGAGAACAGAGGGAAACCTAAATATAAAAACTGCTACTGTACATGAACGCTTCAACCTAGAAGAACTAAATTTGGTGAGCCAAGTGGGTTTTGTGTACTGATCATTACCACCAAGTATCAACAAGATTGTGTGAAAAAATATTTGCTGGTATTTCGGAAACTCGTTATTTCTTAGAAGCTTGGCAACCCATCTCAATGAAAGTGCTTTCCACAGTCTCTGCCTAGGGCTACTTGAAGAGAAACAATCCATAGAGACAAAACTGAGAACTCCTTTATTTTGTCAAGTTTCAAAGAGCTGCTACAAACCATGTTGGATTTAGAGTTCCAAATTGATCTATTTATGGGAGAGAACAGAGGGAAACCTAAATATAAAAACTGCTACTGTAGACGAACGCTTCAACTTAGAAGAAGAAAATTTGGTGAGCCAAGTGGGATTTGTGTAGTGATCATTACCACCAAGTATCATCAAGATTGGGTCAAAAAATATTTGCTGGTATTTCGGAAACTCGTTATTTCTTAGAAGCTTGGCAACCCATCTCAATGAAAGTGCTTTCCACAGTCTGTGCCTAGGGCTACTTTAAGAGGAAACAAACCATAGAGAGAAAAATGAGAACTCCTTTATTTTGTCAAGTTTCAAAGAGCTACTACAAACCATGTTGGATTTAGAGTTCCAAATTCATCTATCTATATAGGAGAGACAAGAGGGAAACCTAAATATAAAAACTGATACTGTAGACGAACGCTTCAACCTAGAAGAACAAAATTTGGTAAGCCAAGTGGGATTTGTGTACTGATCATTACCACCAAGTATCATCAAGATTGGGTCAAAAAATATTTGCTGGTATTTCGGAAACTCGTTATTTCTTAGAAGATTGGCAACCCCTCTCAATGAAAGTGCTTTTCCACAGTCTGTGCCTAGGGCTACTTGAAAAGGAAACAAACCACAGAGACAAATCTGAGAACTCCTTTATTTTGTCAAGTTTCAAAGAGCTACTACAAACCATGTTGGATTTAGAGTTCCAAATTCATCTACCTATATAGGAGAGAACAGAGAGAAACCTAAATATAAAAACTGCTACTGTAGACGAACGCTTCAACCTAGAAGGACAAAATTTGGTGAGGCAAGTGGGATTTGTGTACTGATCACTACCACCAAGTATCATCAAGATTGGGTGAAGAAATATTTGCTGGTATTTCGGAAACTCGTTATTTCTTAGAAGCTAGGCAACCAATCTCAATGAAATTGCTTTCCACAGTCTGTGCCTAGGGCTACTTGAAGAGGAAACAAACCATAGAGACAAAACTGAGAACTCCTTTATTTTGTCAAGTTTCAAAGAGCTACTACAAACCATGTTGGATTTAGAGTTCCAAATTCATCTATCTATATAGGAGAGAACAGAGGGAAACCTAAATATAAAAACTGCTACTGTACACGAATGCTTCATCCTAGATGAACAAAAATTGGTTAGCCAAGTGGGATTTGTGTGCTGATCATTACCACCAAGTATCATCAAGTTTGGGTGAAAAAATATTTGCTGGTATTTCGTAAACTCGATATTTTTTAGAAGCTTGGCAAAGCATCTAAATGAAAGTGCTTTTCCACAGTCTGTTCCTAGGGCTACTTGAAGAGGAAACAAACCAGAGAGACAAAACTGAGAACTACTTTATTTTGTCAAGTTTCAAAGAGCTACTACAAACCATGTTGGATTTAGAGTTCCAAATTCATCTATCTGTATAGGAGAGAACAGAGGGAAACCTAAATATAAAAACTGCTACTGTACACGAACGCTTCAACCTAGAAGAACTAAATTTGGTGAGCCAAGTGGGATTTGTGTACTGATCATTACCACCAAGTATCATCAAGATTGGGTGAAAAAATATTTGCTGGTATTTCGGAAACTCGTTATTTCCTAGAAGCTTGGCAACCCCTCTCAATGAAAGTGCTTTTCCACAGTCTGTGTCTAGGGCTACTTGAAGAGGAAACAAACTATAGAGACAAAACTGAGAACTCCTTTATTTTGTCAAGTTTCAAGGAGCTACTACAAAGCATGTTGGATTTAGAGTTCCAAATTCATCTATCTATATAGAAGAGAACAGAGGGAAACCTAAATATAAAAACTGCTACTGTACATGAACGCTTCAACATAGAAGAACAAAATTTGGTAAGCCAAGTGGGATTTGTGTACTGATCATTACCACCAAGTATCATCAAGATTGGGTGAAAAAATATTTGCTGGTATTTCAGAAACTCGTTATTTCTTAGAAGCTTGGCAACCCCTCTCAATGAAAGTGCTTTTCCACAGTCTGTGCCTAGGGCTACTTGAAGAGGAAACAAACCATAGAGACAAATCTGAGAACTCCTTTATTTTGTCACGTTTCAAAGAGCTACTACAAACCATGTTGGATTTAGAGTTCCAAATTCATCTATCTATATCGGAGAGAACAGAGGGAAACCTAAATATAAAATCTACTACTCTACACGAATGCTTCATCCTAGATGAACAAAAATTGGTTAGCCAAGTGGGATTTGTGTGCTGATCATTATCACCAAGTATCATCAAGTATGGGTGAAAAAATATTTGCTGGTATTTCAATCTCGATATTTCTTAGAAGCTTGGCAAACCATCTCAATGAAAGTGCTTTTCCACAGTCTGTTCCTAGGGCTACTTGAAGAGGAAACAAACCAGAGAGACAAAACAGAGAACTCCTTTATTTTGTCAAGTTTCAAAGAGCTACTACAAACCATGTTGGATTTAGAGTTCAAAATTCATCTATCTGTATAGGAGAGAACAGAGGGAAACCTAAATATAAAAACTGCTACTGTAGATGAACGCTTCAACAAAGAAGAACAAAATTTGGTAAGCCAAGTGGGATTTGTGTACTGATCATTACCACCAAGTATCATCAAGATTGGGTGAAAAAATATTTGCTGGTATTTCGGAAACTCGTTATTTCTTAGAAGTTTGGCAACCCCTCTCAATGAAAGTGCTTTTCCACAGTCTGTGCCTAGGGCTACTTGAAGAGGAAACAAACCATAGAGACAAATCTGAGAACTCCTTTATTTTGTCAAGTTTCAAAGAGCTACTACAAACCATGTTGGATTTAGAGTTCCAAATTCATCTATCTATATAGGAGAGAACAGAGTTAAACCTAAATATAAAAACTGCTACTGTAGACGAACGCTTCAACCTAGAAGAACAAAATTTGGTGAGCCAAGTGGGATTTGTGTACTGATCATTTCCACCAAGTATCAACAAGATTGTGTGAAAAATATTTGCTGGTATTTCGGAAACTCGTTATTTCTTAGAATCTTGACAACCCATCTCAATGAAAGTGCTTTCCACAGTCTGTGCCTAGGGCTACTTTAAAAGGAAACAAACCATAGAGACAAAACTGAGAACTCCTTTATTTTGCCAAGTTTCAAAGAGCTACTACAAACCATGTTGGATTTAGAGTTCCAAAATCATCTATCTATATAGGAGAGAACAGAGGGAAACCTAAATATAAAAACTCCTACTGTACACGAACGCTTCAACCTTGAAGAACTAAATTTGGTGAGCCAATGGGATTTGTGTACTGATCATTAGCAGCTAGTATCCACAAGATTGGGTGAAAAAATATTTGCTGGTATTTCGGAAACTCGTTATTTCTTAGAAGCTTGGCAACCCCTCTTAATGAAAGTGCTTTTCCACAGTCTGTGCCTAGGGCTACATGAAGAGGAAACAAACCATAGAGAAAAAACTGAGAACTCCATTATTTTGTCAATTTTCAAGGAGCCACTACAAAGCATGTTGGATTTAGAGTTCCAAATTCATCTATCTATATGGGAGAGAACAGAGGGAAACCTAAATATAAAAACTGCTACTGTACAGGAACGCTTCAACCTAGAAGAACTAAATTTTGAGAGCCAAAAGGGATTTGTGTACTGATCATGACCACCAAGTATCATCAAGATTGGGTGAAAAAATATTTGCTAGTATTTCAGAAACTCGTTATTTCTTAGAAGCTTGGCAACCCATGTCAATGAAAGTGCTTTCCACAGTTTGTGCCTAGGGCTACTTTAAGAGGAAACAAACCATAGAGACATAACTGAGAACTCCTTTATTTTGTCAAGTTTCAAAGAGCTACTACAAACCATGTTGGATTTAGAGTTCCAAATTCATCTATCTATATAGGAGAGAACAGAGGGAAACCTAAATATTAAAACTGCTACTGTAGACGAACGCTTCAACCTAGAAGAACAAAATTTGGTGAGCCAAGTGGGATTTGTGTACTGATCATTACCACCAAGTATCATCAAGATTGGGTGAAAAAATATTTGCTGGTATTTTGGAAACTCGTTATTTCTTAGAAGATTGGCAACCCCTCTCAATGAAAGTGCTTTTCCACAGTCTGTGCCTAGGGCTACTTGAAGAGGAAACAAACCATAGAGACAAATCTGAGAACTCCTTTATTTTGTCAAGTTTCAACACGCTACTACAAACCATGTTGGATTTAGTGTTCCAAATTCATCTATCTATATAGGAGAGAACGGAGGGAAACCTAAATATAAAAACTGCTACTGTACAGGAATGCTTCATCCTAGATGAACAAAAATTGGTTAGCCAAGTGGGATTTGTGTGCTGATCATTACCACCAAGTATCATCAAGTTTGGGTGAAAAAAATATTTGCTGGTATTTCGTAAACTCGATATTATTTAGAAGCTTGGCAAAGCATCTCAATTAAAGTTCTTTTCCACAGTCTGTTCCTAGGGCTACTTGAAGAGGAAACAAACCATAGAGACAAAACTGAGAACTCCCTTATTTTGCCAAGTTTCAAAGAACTACTACAAACCATGTTGGATTTAGTGTTCCAAATTCATCTATCTATATAGGAGAGAACAGAGGGAAACCTACATATAAAAACTGCTACTGTACATGAACGCTTCAACCTAGAAGAACTAAATTTGGTGAGCCAAGTGGGTTTTGTGTACAGATCATTACCACCAAGTATCAACAAGATTGTGTGAAAAAATATTTGCTGGTATTTCGGAAACTCGTTATTTCTTAGAAGCTTGGCAACCCATCTCAATGAAAGTGCTTTCCACAGTCTCTGCCTAGGGCTACTTGAAGAGAAACAATCCATAGAGACAAAACTGAGAACTCCTTTATTTTGTCATGTTTCAAACAGCTGCTACAAACCATGTTGGATTTAGAGTTCCAAATTGATCTATTTATGGGAGAAAACAGAGGGAAACTTAATATAAAAACTGCTACTTTAGACGAACGCTTCAACCTAGAAGAACAAAATTGGGTGAGCCAAGTGGGATTTGTGTACTGATCATTACCACCACGTATCATCAAGATTGGGTGAAAAAATATTTGCTGGTATTTCGGATACTCGTTATTTCTTAGAAGCTTGGCAACCCATCTCAATGAAAGTGCTTTCCACAGTCTGTGCCTAGGGCTACTTTAAGAGGAAACAAACCATAGAGAGAAAACTGAGAACTCCTTTATTTTGTCAAGTTTCAAAGAACTACTACAAACCATGTTGGATTTAGAGTTCCAAATTCATCTATCTATATAGGAGAGAACAGAGGGTAACCTAAATATAAAAACTGCTACTGTAGACGAACGCTTCAACCTAGAAGAACAAAATTTGGTAAGCCAAGTGGGATTTGTGTACTGATCATTACCACAAAGTATCATCAAGATTGGGTCAAAAAATATTTGCTGGTATTTCGGAAACTCCTTATTTCTTAGAAGCTTGGCAACCCCTCTCAATCAAAGTGCTTTTCCACAGTCTGTGCCTAGGGCTAATTGAAGAGGAAACAAACCATAGAGACAAATCTGAGAACTCCTTTATTTTGTCAAGTTTCAAAGAGCTACTACAAACCATGTTGGATTTAGAGTTCCAAATTCATCTATCTGTATAGGAGAGAACAGAGGGAAACCTAAATATAAAAACTGCTACTGTAGACAAACGCTTCAACCTAGAAGAACTAAATTTGGTGAGCCAAGTGGGATTTGTGTACTGATCATTACCACCAAGTATCATCAACATTGGGTGAAGAAATATTTGCTGGTATTTCGGAAACTCGTTATTACTTAGAAGCTAGGCAACCAATCTCAATGAAAGTGCTTTCCACAGTCTGTGCCTAGGGCTACTTGAAGAGGAAACAAACCATAGAGACAAAACTGAGAACTCCTTTATATTGTCATGTTTCAAAGAGCTACTACAAACCATGTTAGATTTAGAGTTCCAAATTCATCTATCTATATAGGAGAGAACAGAGGGAAACCTAAATATAAAAACTGCTACTGTACAGGAATGCTTCATCCTAGATGAACAAAAATTGGTTAGCCAAGTGGGATTTGTGTGCTCATCATTACCACCAAGTATTATCAAGTTTGGGTGAATAAATATTTGCTGGTATTTCGTAAACTCGATATTTTTTAGAAGCTTGGCAAAGCATCTCAATGAAAGTGCTTTTCCACAGTCTGTTCCTAGGGCTACTTGAAGAGGAAACAAACCATAGAGACAAAACTGAGAACTCCCTTATTTTGCCAAGTTTCAAAGAGCTACTACAAACCATGTTGGATTTAGAGTTCCAAATTCATCTATCTATAGAGGAGAGAACAGAGGGAAACCTAAATATTAAAACTCCTACTGTACACGAACGCTTCAACCTTGAAGAACTAAATTTGGTGAGCCAAAAGGGATTTGTGTACTGATCATTACCACCAAGTATAATCAAGATTGGGTGAAAAAATATTTCCTGGTATTTCGAAACTCGTTACTTCTTAGAAGCTTGGCAACCCCTCTCAATGAAAGTGCTTTTCCACAGTCTGTGCCTAGGGCTACTTGAAGAGGAAACAAACCATAGAGACAAAACTGAGAACTCCTTTATTTTGTCAATTTTCAAGGAGCTACTACAAAGCATGTTGGATTTAGAGTTCCAAATTCATCTATCTATATGGGAGAGAACAGAGGGAAACCTAAATATAAAAACTGCCACTGTACACGAACGCTTCAACCTAGAAGAACTAAATTTGGTGAGCCAAAAGGGATTTGTGTACTGATCATTACCACCAAGTATAATCAAGATTGGGTGAAAAAATATTTGCTAGTATTTCGGAAACTCGTTATTTCTTAGAAGCTTGGCAACCCATCTCAATGAAAGTGCTTTCCACAGTCTGTGCCTAGGGCTACTTGAAGAGGAAACAAACCATAGAGACAAAACTGAGAACTCCTTTATTTTGTCAAGATTCAAAGAGCTACTACAAACCATGTTGGATTTAGAGTTCCAAATTCATCTATCTATATAGGAGAGACAAGAGGGAAACCTAAATATAAAAACTGCTATTGTAGACGAATGCTTCAACCTAGAAGAACAAAATTTGGTGAGCCAAGTGGGATTTGTGTACTGATCATTACCACCAAGTGTCATCAAGATTGGGTGAAAAAATATTTGCTGGTATTTCGGAAACTCGTTATTTCTTAGAAGATTGGCAACCGCTCTCAAGAAAGTGCTTTTCCACAGTCTGTGCCTAGGGCTACTTGAAGAGGAAACAAACCATAGAGAAAAATCTGAGAACTCCTTTATTTTGTCAAGTTTCAACAAGCTACTAAAAACCATGTTGGATTTAGAGTTCCAAATTCATCTATCTATATAGGAGAGAACAGAGGGAAACCTAAATATAAAAACTGCTACTGTACATGAACGCTTCAACCTAGAAGAACTAAATTTGGTGAGCCAAGTGGGATTTGTGTACTGATCATTTCCACCAAGTATCAACATGATTGTGTGTAAAAATATTTGCTGGTATTTCGGAAACTCGTTATTTCTTAGAAGCTTGGCAACCCCTCTCAATGAAAGTGCTTTTCCACAGTCTGTGCCTAGGGCTACTTGAAGAGGAAACAAACCATAGAGACAAATCTGAGAACTCCTTTATTTTGTCAAGTTTCAAAGAGCTACTACAAACCATGTTGGATTTAGAGTTCCAAATTCATCTACCTATATAGGAGAGAACAGAGAGAAACCTAAATATAAAAACTGCTACTGTAGACGAACGCTTCAACCTAGAAAAACAAAATTTGGTGAGGCAAGTGGGATTTGTGTACTGATCACTACCACCAAGTATCATCAAGATTGGGTGAAGAAATATTTGCTGGTATTTCGGAAACTCGTTATTTCTTAGAAGCAAGGCAACCAATCTCAATGAAAGTGCTTTCCACAGTCTGTGCCTAGGGCTACTTGAAGAGGAAACAAACCATAGAGACAAAACTGAGAACTCCTTTATTTTGTCAAGTTTCAAAGAGCTACTACAAACCATGTTGGATTTAGAGTTCCAAATTCATCTATCTATATAGGAGAGAACAGAGGGAAACCTAAATATAAAAACTGCTACTGTACACGAATGCTTCATCCTAGATGAACAAAAATTGGTTAGCCAAGTGGGATTTGTGTGCTGATCATTACCACCAAGTATCATCAAGTTTGGGTGAAAAAATATTTGCTGGTATTTCGTAAACTCGATATTTTTTAGAAGCTTGGCAAAGCATCTAAATGAAAGTGCTTTTCCACAGTCTGTTCCTAGGGCTACTTGAAGAGGAAACAAACCAGAGAGACAAAACTGAGAACTACTTTATTTTGTCAAGTTTCAAAGAGCTACTACAAACCATGTTGGATTTAGAGTTCCAAATTCATCTATCTGTATAGGAGAGAACAGAGGGAAACCTAAATATAAAAACTGCTACTGTACACGAACGCTTCAACCTAGAAGAACTAAATTTGGTGAGCCAAGTGGGATTTGTGTACTGATCATTACCACCAAGTATCATCAAGATTGGGTGAAAAAATATTTGCTGGTATTTCGGAAACTCGTTATTTCCTAGAAGCTTGGCAACCCCTCTCAATGAAAGTGCTTTTCCACAGTCTGTGTCTAGGGCTACTTGAAGAGGAAACAAACTATAGAGACAAAACTGAGAACTCCTTTATTTTGTCAAGTTTCAAGGAGCTACTACAAAGCATGTTGGATTTAGAGTTCCAAATTCATCTATCTATATAGAAGAGAACAGAGGGAAACCTAAATATAAAAACTGCTACTGTACATGAACGCTTCAACATAGAAGAACAAAATTTGGTAAGCCAAGTGGGATTTGTGTACTGATCATTACCACCAAGTATCATCAAGATTGGGTGAAAAAATATTTGCTGGTATTTCAGAAACTCGTTATTTCTTAGAAGCTTGGCAACCCCTCTCAATGAAAGTGCTTTTCCACAGTCTGTGCCTAGGGCTACTTGAAGAGGAAACAAACCATAGAGACAAATCTGAGAACTCCTTTATTTTGTCACGTTTCAAAGAGCTACTACAAACCATGTTGGATTTAGAGTTCCAAATTCATCTATCTATATCGGAGAGAACAGAGGGAAACCTAAATATAAAATCTACTACTCTACACGAATGCTTCATCCTAGATGAACAAAAATTGGTTAGCCAAGTGGGATTTGTGTGCTGATCATTATCACCAAGTATCATCAAGTATGGGTGAAAAAATATTTGCTGGTATTTCAATCTCGATATTTCTTAGAAGCTTGGCAAACCATCTCAATGAAAGTGCTTTTCCACAGTCTGTTCCTAGGGCTACTTGAAGAGGAAACAAACCAGAGAGACAAAACAGAGAACTCCTTTATTTTGTCAAGTTTCAAAGAGCTACTACAAACCATGTTGGATTTAGAGTTCAAAATTCATCTATCTGTATAGGAGAGAACAGAGGGAAACCTAAATATAAAAACTGCTACTGTAGATGAACGCTTCAACAAAGAAGAACAAAATTTGGTAAGCCAAGTGGGATTTGTGTACTGATCATTACCACCAAGTATCATCAAGATTGGGTGAAAAAATATTTGCTGGTATTTCGGAAACTCGTTATTTCTTAGAAGTTTGGCAACCCCTCTCAATGAAAGTGCTTTTCCACAGTCTGTGCCTAGGGCTACTTGAAGAGGAAACAAACCATAGAGACAAATCTGAGAACTCCTTTATTTTGTCAAGTTTCAAAGAGCTACTACAAACCATGTTGGATTTAGAGTTCCAAATTCATCTATCTATATAGGAGAGAACAGAGTTAAACCTAAATATAAAAACTGCTACTGTAGACGAACGCTTCAACCTAGAAGAACAAAATTTGGTGAGCCAAGTGGGATTTGTGTACTGATCATTACCACCAAGTATCAACAAGATTGTGTGAAAAATATTTGCTGGTATTTCGGAAACTCGTTATTTCTTAGAATCTTGACAACCCATCTCAATGAAAGTGCTTTCCACAGTCTGTGCCTAGGGCTACTTTAAAAGGAAACAAACCATAGAGACAAAACTGAGAACTCCTTTATTTTGCCAAGTTTCAAAGAGCTACTACAAACCATGTTGGATTTAGAGTTCCAAAATCATCTATCTATATAGGAGAGAACAGAGGGAAACCTAAATATAAAAACTCCTACTGTACACGAACGCTTCAACCTTGAAGAACTAAATTTGGTGAGCCAATGGGATTTGTGTACTGATCATTAGCAGCTAGTATCCACAAGATTGGGTGAAAAAATATTTGCTGGTATTTCGGAAACTCGTTATTTCTTAGAAGCTTGGCAACCCCTCTTAATGAAAGTGCTTTTCCACAGTCTGTGCCTAGGGCTACATGAAGAGGAAACAAACCATAGAGAAAAAACTGAGAACTCCATTATTTTGTCAATTTTCAAGGAGCCACTACAAAGCATGTTGGATTTAGAGTTCCAAATTCATCTATCTATATGGGAGAGAACAGAGGGAAACCTAAATATAAAAACTGCTACTGTACAGGAACGCTTCAACCTAGAAGAACTAAATTTTGAGAGCCAAAAGGGATTTGTGTACTGATCATTACCACCAAGTATCATCAAGATTGGGTGAAAAAATATTTGCTAGTATTTCAGAAACTCGTTATTTCTTAGAAGCTTGGCAACCCATGTCAATGAAAGTGCTTTCCACAGTTTGTGCCTAGGGCTACTTTAAGAGGAAACAAACCATAGAGACATAACTGAGAACTCCTTTATTTTGTCAAGTTTCAAAGAGCTACTACAAACCATGTTGGATTTAGAGTTCCAAATTCATCTATCTATATAGGAGAGAACAGAGTTAAACCTAAATATAAAAACTGCTACTGTAGACGAACGCTTCAACCTAGAAGAACAAAATTTGGTGAGCCAAGTGGGATTTGTGTACTGATCATTACCACCAAGTATCAACAAGATTGTGTGAAAAATATTTGCTGGTATTTCGGAAACTCGTTATTTCTTAGAATCTTGACAACCCATCTCAATGAAAGTGCTTTCCACAGTCTGTGCCTAGGGCTACTTTAAAAGGAAACAAACCATAGAGACAAAACTGAGAACTCCTTTATTTTGCCAAGTTTCAAAGAGCTACTACAAACCATGTTGGATTTAGAGTTCCAAAATCATCTATCTATATAGGAGAGAACAGAGGGAAACCTAAATATAAAAACTCCTACTGTACACGAACGCTTCAACCTTGAAGAACTAAATTTGGTGAGCCAATGGGATTTGTGTACTGATCATTAGCAGCTAGTATCCACAAGATTGGGTGAAAAAATATTTGCTGGTATTTCGGAAACTCGTTATTTCTTAGAAGTTTGGCAACCCCTCTCAATGAAAGTGCTTTTCCACAGTCTGTGCCTAGGGCTACTTGAAGAGGAAACAAACCATAGAGACAAATCTGAGAACTCCTTTATTTTGTCAAGTTTCAAAGAGCTACTACAAACCATGTTGGATTTAGAGTTCCAAATTCATCTATCTATATAGGAGAGAACAGAGTTAAACCTAAATATAAAAACTGCTACTGTAGACGAACGCTTCAACCTAGAAGAACAAAATTTGGTGAGCCAAGTGGGATTTGTGTACTGATCATTACCACCAAGTATCAACAAGATTGTGTGAAAAATATTTGCTGGTATTTCGGAAACTCGTTATTTCTTAGAATCTTGACAACCCATCTCAATGAAAGTGCTTTCCACAGTCTGTGCCTAGGGCTACTTTAAAAGGAAACAAACCATAGAGACAAAACTGAGAACTCCTTTATTTTGCCAAGTTTCAAAGAGCTACTACAAACCATGTTGGATTTAGAGTTCCAAAATCATCTATCTATATAGGAGAGAACAGAGGGAAACCTAAATATAAAAACTCCTACTGTACACGAACGCTTCAACCTTGAAGAACTAAATTTGGTGAGCCAATGGGATTTGTGTACTGATCATTAGCAGCTAGTATCCACAAGATTGGGTGAAAAAATATTTGCTGGTATTTCGGAAACTCGTTATTTCTTAGAAGCTTGGCAACCCCTCTTAATGAAAGTGCTTTTCCACAGTCTGTGCCTAGGGCTACATGAAGAGGAAACAAACCATAGAGAAAAAACTGAGAACTCCATTATTTTGTCAATTTTCAAGGAGCCACTACAAAGCATGTTGGATTTAGAGTTCCAAATTCATCTATCTATATGGGAGAGAACAGAGGGAAACCTAAATATAAAAACTGCTACTGTACAGGAACGCTTCAACCTAGAAGAACTAAATTTTGAGAGCCAAAAGGGATTTGTGTACTGATCATTACCACCAAGTATCATCAAGATTGGGTGAAAAAATATTTGCTAGTATTTCAGAAACTCGTTATTTCTTAGAAGCTTGGCAACCCATGTCAATGAAAGTGCTTTCCACAGTTTGTGCCTAGGGCTACTTTAAGAGGAAACAAACCATAGAGACATAACTGAGAACTCCTTTATTTTGTCAAGTTTCAAAGAGCTACTACAAACCATGTTGGATTTAGAGTTCCAAATTCATCTATCTATATAGGAGAGAACAGAGGGAAACCTAAATATTAAAACTGCTACTGTAGACGAACGCTTCAACCTAGAAGAACAAAATTTGGTGAGCCAAGTGGGATTTGTGTACTGATCATTACCACCAAGTATCATCAAGATTGGGTGAAAAAATATTTGCTGGTATTTTGGAAACTCGTTATTTCTTAGAAGATTGGCAACCCCTCTCAATGAAAGTGCTTTTCCACAGTCTGTGCCTAGGGCTACTTGAAGAGGAAACAAACCATAGAGACAAATCTGAGAACTCCTTTATTTTGTCAAGTTTCAACACGCTACTACAAACCATGTTGGATTTAGTGTTCCAAATTCATCTATCTATATAGGAGAGAACGGAGGGAAACCTAAATATAAAAACTGCTACTGTACAGGAATGCTTCATCCTAGATGAACAAAAATTGGTTAGCCAAGTGGGATTTGTGTGCTGATCATTACCACCAAGTATCATCAAGTTTGGGTGAAAAAAATATTTGCTGGTATTTCGTAAACTCGATATTATTTAGAAGCTTGGCAAAGCATCTCAATTAAAGTTCTTTTCCACAGTCTGTTCCTAGGGCTACTTGAAGAGGAAACAAACCATAGAGACAAAACTGAGAACTCCCTTATTTTGCCAAGTTTCAAAGAACTACTACAAACCATGTTGGATTTAGTGTTCCAAATTCATCTATCTATATAGGAGAGAACAGAGGGAAACCTACATATAAAAACTGCTACTGTACATGAACGCTTCAACCTAGAAGAACTAAATTTGGTGAGCCAAGTGGGTTTTGTGTACAGATCATTACCACCAAGTATCAACAAGATTGTGTGAAAAAATATTTGCTGGTATTTCGGAAACTCGTTATTTCTTAGAAGCTTGGCAACCCATCTCAATGAAAGTGCTTTCCACAGTCTCTGCCTAGGGCTACTTGAAGAGAAACAATCCATAGAGACAAAACTGAGAACTCCTTTATTTTGTCATGTTTCAAACAGCTGCTACAAACCATGTTGGATTTAGAGTTCCAAATTGATCTATTTATGGGAGAAAACAGAGGGAAACTTAATATAAAAACTGCTACTTTAGACGAACGCTTCAACCTAGAAGAACAAAATTGGGTGAGCCAAGTGGGATTTGTGTACTGATCATTACCACCACGTATCATCAAGATTGGGTGAAAAAATATTTGCTGGTATTTCGGATACTCGTTATTTCTTAGAAGCTTGGCAACCCATCTCAATGAAAGTGCTTTCCACAGTCTGTGCCTAGGGCTACTTTAAGAGGAAACAAACCATAGAGAGAAAACTGAGAACTCCTTTATTTT